>NW_020219608.1:15064-55524 GCF_003070985.1 Temnothorax curvispinosus | reverse complement strand
GTTAGTGTTAAGAGTATATTTTACAGTCATGTAATATTAATTAAATATATTATGTAAGATTATCACATTTATTGTATCTTTGAGAAAATATTTAATTTTTTTTCACAGGCAATAATTATATTTTTGCAAAAATTTAAGTATATTATAGGTGCTCCATCTAAGCGGACAAATTGATATAATATGTCAAGAATTCAGAAATATTTCCAAGAATACTCTTGTTCATAGATCTTCCATACATTCGTTTGGAATGCTTATCGAGAGGCATAACAGAATTCTTTCATTTTCTGAGAACATGGAAAAACTTTTCTCCTTGTTCTCGTTATTGCAAATTTTTTGGAATACAGCAGTTGTTTGCTGTCTTGGATTTGTCTTCATAATTGTAAGTACGGTAATATGTATATATAATGGTTGTTGTCATATATATTTCATTCATTTCTATTTTTATTGCTTATCGGACCAGTCTATTCACAATGAAACTGGTGTTGTCGCCTTAGTGAAAACCATGTTTACTTACCTTGCCGTAGCAATGGAAGTTTTTATGATTTGTTTTTCCGGAGAATATCTTAGCTCCAAAGTAAGTATACCCAAAAGTGATTAATCATAAATTTTTTATTAAATTTTTTATCACGTGATATTTATGCCGATAGAACTGTATATATATGACATAGTTCTTTTAATAAAAATATATTGTTGCAGTGTGTGTGTGTGTGTGTGTGTGTGTGTGTGTGTGTGTGTGTGTGTGCGTGCGCGTGCGTGTGTGCGTGTGTCTATGTGTAATATTTAAAATATTATTTATGTTAATTAATGTTAAGCAAAAAGAAGTTTTTCTTATTTTAAAATAAGAAATGTATTACAAACATATAAATATCTTTAGAAATACTGACAACACACATGGCTGCTATAATAAAATTATATTTAAAAATTATAAAATTTTTATTACAAATATAAAATTTATTATATTTTTAAATAACAATAGAAATGAAATAAAAAAATAGTTTTTTTAAATTTGTTATAATATTTTTACAATGTCAAAAATAATACTGGAAAAATCTTTTCTTGCTAAACGAATTAAACAGATAAAAATGAATATAAAATATCGTCGTTATATTTGACAGTATTTGCATCATTTTTTAGGGCAAATCAATTGCCAGGGCAACATACGAGATGCCATGGTATGATATGCCGTCAAATCAGAGTAAAATTTTAATATTCATAATGATGAGATCGCAAAAACGACTGGCAATCACGGCAGGGAAGATGATGGATATGTCATGTGAAACTTTTACAAGTGTAAATTTAAAAATTTTTTAAATTATTAAATTATTAAAAGACAAATTTATTTAGACTTTATTATTTTTGAATCTGCTGCGACATGTTTGTTATGGGGATAAATATAATTTATAGATCTAACTTGTATAATTTTTACTTGTGTTTTTTAGATTATGAAAGCGTCAATATCATATGTATCGGTTTTGTACGCTATGTATTGAAATCAACAAACACGCATGATTTATTTTCTGAAATTATTAAGTAGTTAATAAGCTGTAAAGTTAAAGCAAATTAAATATATTGATAATTAATAATTAAATAAATATAGTTAGTTTATATTTATTATTTATTATTTAAGCGGCGATAAAAGCTAATCAAATCTATCTTTCTTTGATGTGTTTATAATGGAGCTGTGAAGTTAGTATAGTTCTAGCTGTTAGCTGAGATGAACCGTTTCCAAAAATAAGAGAGAAGAAGAATTATTATTATCTTCTAGTACTGCAAAATGGTATGTTGAAAAGTGTCTGTGTAAAAAACGTCAATTAATCATTTATACAATGACTTGAGGAAGTAGGTATTCACCAAAATTTGTTGAATATATGTGAATGATAATAAAAACTCTTGATTATAATTTACCCAAGGTTTTTAACAAAATTAACACAACATGGTGCAACTGTCATGCTAGGCCAATTCTTTATAAGGAACGATTTTCTATAGTCGAAAGCGTAGAAATGGAAAATAGATAATGCTCGGATGTTTTCGAGCATTAACCCCATATTAGAGAATCGCGTATTTAGTTTGTATGGATATATATTTTGTTGTGTATAGACGTATTTTAAACTATAAAATGCTTAATAACATCTCCAATTAAAAACTTTTTACTTTTGAAATTTCTTCCTCAAGCGAGTTTTTTACATTCCCGGAATCATTAAAGAAAATTATTCATCATTATATCCCCTATCCAGTGAGTTCTACCCTCGCATTATCTTTTTAAAGACCAGAGGTTGAACTGCACGAATATAATGCAGTTCCGTTCGCTTAGAATATTTAATATGTAATTACCGTCGTTCCGCTGTTGGTTGAATGATTGTTGCAATGTATAGAACGTAATAAACATTTGTTTCTTTTAGATAGAATCGCGTTGCCAAGAGACAAAATGACAAAAAAAAGGAACTGACAATTGCGCATGGAGTTGTTCATTGAGCGTTTAAGTCTGATATCTTTGTTACTTCGCGGGTATTATACGTTGTTAGACTACCAATAGAATTACAGGATGTCCATATGAATAATGAGCTCTATCTCGATTTGCTGTTATACCATACGCGATGCATAATAGCGATTGATCCATATTTACTCGAGTGGGGATGCACCGTGTGGGGTTGCTCTTCAGGAAAATGTTAGTACTCTTTCAGTTCTTTCTCAAACCCAAGTGCCGGATAGAATGTTTCGACACTGATCTTTGGTTCCTCGCGATCTCGGTATTTTTTACGAATAATGGTCACGAGTACTGTCAGTCCAGTGCTGAAGATCGGCCTTCGATTGCTTGATATGTGGCCGGGTGTGTCGTATTCCATCCCCTATTGGCTAATTTATATATTTAGCATACTGATCGTACAGTACTTCCAATATCGATACGTATTCGAGCACTTCAAGATTAGTGAGCTCTCGAATCTCGTTGACAGCTTACCCGCGGCTTTAGACTACAGTTTGACGCTTTTTAAATTAATCAGTCTTTGGATACATCGTCGGTAAGATGTTGTGTGCACTGCAAACGTTAGTTTCAATCCCCAATCTTGCCCTGTTTGAGACAGACAAATTTTATATTAGTATATCTTATATATTAGTTTCTTAATACGTGTTATATTGTTATATTATATTCAGATCTCTTATAAGCTAAACGTATCGTAATTCTATCTAATCCTAAATCGGAATGCGAGTAATGATTTATAATGTCTCGCGACAATATCTGTTCAATTAAAGAAACACGTTGCAGTGTCATTCATCAACTCGTGGCCGATATGGACAATGACTGGCACGAGTGTGTCAATAATGATCGACATTTGTATGTGATGATAATCACAGCCAATATATCGCATTTCTATTCTAATATTATGTTAAGTATTAATACGATTTCTGCGGTGTTTTACCTTTTGGGTGATTACGCAGTTCGTTTTGTGTATCTATCTGGATATTACAATGTTACCTTGCGGCAGCTTCCAATCAAGGTACAATTTCCCTTCGATACTCAACAATCGCCGATTTTTGAGCTGCTGGTTGTAACTCTATTTCTACATGTAATGTTGAATGCGTGCACGCTTAGTATTGTAAACGCATTAATTTCTACTTTAGTAAGTCTCACCTTATAAATTATTGTAATTATTGCAATTATTAACAATAATATACTTTTTCACAAAGGTTGTTTAACAGCATATGATGTTAGTACAGATCTGAGAACATCAAAATTACACTTTGTCTATAGATATGTAAAATTTAGTTAAGTACGAATTATGATATGTCATATATATAAACTTAATTTGATACGATAAGATTTTATATCAGTGTAAAATAAATTTAATAATTAATTAATTGAATATCACTTATAAACGCACTTACATTCGGTTTTTTCTTTATACCAAGCTTGATTTTTTAAATAAAATACTTCTTAAATTTCTAATATTTGGTAATAAAATATTTCTGATACTTTTAATATTTGAAAATTATAGAAATTTAGATATATGTATGTACATATATATTTTAGGTGTTTCACGTAAGTGGACAAATCGATATATTATGTCAAGAATTCAAAACTATTTCTGGAAAAACTTTTTCTTATAAAACTTGCACATCTACATTAGGTACATTGATTGAAAGTCAGAACAGAGTTTATGTATTTTCCGAAAATATTGAGAAACTTTTCTCCTTTATTGCGTTAATGCAAGTTATCTGGAATACATTAGTTATTTGCAGTCTAGGATTTATTATCATAATTGTGAGTACTTCAATAAAAATATGCTGTGATCAATATTACAGTTAATTTATTCGGTCTTATTGTTTACCAAAATAGTCGTTTTATATTGAGACCAGTGTCATTACGATAGTAAAAACTATTCTTACTTATTTTGCTGTGATAATGGAAATTTTCATCTTATGCTTTGCCGGAGAGTATCTTAATCTAAAGGTTAGTAAAATATGAAAATTATTAACTACAAGTATATCATATTTTTAATGTAATCTGATTACATTTACCTTACAAAATATTTGTAAGGTAAACACATTGCAATGTCTATAAGGAAATTCGTACAGTTTTCAAATATAAAAAAATATATAAATTATTATAAAACCAAAACTAAGCTGAATAACTAGTCGTTTATTGCTAGTATGAGACTCCTTCTAGAAATAGAAATAATGTAAACAATTTTTTATAACATATTATTATTTTTATTTGTATTCTAAACAATGCTACTTGATGGTATTGGTTCTATCTTTTATAAACGGCGTATATTTTTTTATTTCAATTTATTTCACTTTTTGTACAATAATAAAATAATAAAAATAACTAGAAAAGATATTGTCGTTTATACAAAGAAGGTTTTCATATTTAATTGAATAAAGAAAAACGGAAAATACCGTTTTGTCTTTGATATCTTCTGCATTATTTTCAGGGTAAATCAATCGCCGATGCAGCGTACGAATCATTGTGGTACGATTTACCATCAAATCAGGGGAAAACAGTAACATTTGTAGTAATGAGATCTCAAAAGCAACTGATGATCACAGCAGGAAGAATTACAAACTTATCTTTGGAAACTTTCACGAATGTAAGTTTTTGAAATATTTTTTTTGGACAGTTAAGTAAAATCTTTTAACATTTAATAAAAATATATGCGCGCGTGTTTGTAAATTAATTTTTGAATTTAAATTCTTTTTAGATTATAAAGGCATCAGCATCATACGTATCTGTCTTACACGCGATATATTGATATTAATAAATAGTAATTTGTTGAAATCACAATGTTATTATTAGTATAAAATCTTAATGTAGAATAACTGTTATTGATAATTAAACTGTTTTCGACAAATTAATAATCTTAAATTATTGTTTTAACATAAGATTTATAGATTACATAAGAAGAATTACATTTAATTTTAATTTGAATATTTATATTTTTCTTTTGTTTATTTTTAATCTATATTATAATTATATATAAAAATATACTTTTACCGAAAAAAAGAAAAGAAAGAAAGAAAGAGAAACAGAGAAGTATAATTTTTCATTACGTTGACTATATCGAATATCAAGACTTTATCCAGAGATCTGAGTATATATGCAATTTATGTTTGCATATCTTGTTACTTGTGTTGTGTAACTAAGTTTCTGTAATACGTCCAGTTGATTTCTATTTCTTTACTTCCCTTGCAACTGTATTCTGATAAAATTTAATATTTACCTTATTAAAAGAAATTACTCATCATTACGCCAGAGGGATATATAATGTTTCTTCCTTTCTTGTCCTCTTAAAAGCTCATAATCGATGCCATGAATACAATTCATTTCCGTTTCCTAGAATGCCCAAGACATAATTATGAACTTTCAAACTGCCTTACGCGATTATCGCGATTATCGCGATATCTAGAAAATAATGCATGCATATTCGTTTTTTTTTATCGACGACATGGCATTGTCAGTGGGAAGAGATGATTCAATGTATAATTTTTTGTTCCTTCATGGTAAAGATACGCATTATGAGACCATTAAAGGAACATATAATGTTCGTATAAGATCATTCTATCTCGAATTGCTTGCTGTTATACTGTACAATGTATAATAGCGATTGATCCGTACTCACGTGAGTGGGGATGTACCGCGCGCGCATGGGGGTGTACTTGGAAAAACTGTTAGTTCCCTATCAGCTCTCTCTCATGGTCACAATAAACAAATGTGCTGATCTTTATATCCATACCGCGTTTTCCAAATTATTAACGAATGATAGCCAGGAGTACCGTCAGTCCGGCGCTGAAAATCGGCCTTCGGTTGCTCGGTGTGTGGCCGGGTGTGTCGCATTCCACCGTTTACTGGCTGATTTTTATGTCGAGTATACTAGTCATACAATACTTTCAGTATCTGTACATACTTGAGCACTTCAAAATTACCGAGCTTTCGAATCTTGTCGATGGCTTGTCCTTGACTTTAGATTACAGTTTGACGTTTCTCAAATTGGCCAGTCTATGGATACATCGCCGGTAAGATACCGCATCGCGTGTGCAATGTTAACTTCACGTTAAATCGCTCTCGCAAGTAACCAGATTTTTGTGAAAATGTTGATCCAGATTTTTTAACTGAAATATTAATTAATACACTTAAATTATCAATAGGTGTATCGGTTTCGTGTGAAAAAAAGTAATGGTTATATTTACAAATTGAATTAACATATTGTAGAGTTTTTCATAAAATCCTGGCCCTTATGGATAACGACTGGCGCGAGTGCATCAACATCGATCAGCATTTGAGTATGATGACAATTAAGGCCAGTGTATCTCATTTTTATTCTAACGCTATGCTGAGCTTTAACGGAGTTGCTGCCGTACTTTACGTTTTGGGCGATTACGTAATTCGTTTTGTATATTCGACCAAAGATTACAATAATACCTTGCGGCAGCTTCCTATCAAGATGTTACTTCCCTTCGAAACTGAGCAATCGCCGATTTTTGAGCTATTGGTCGTAACTCTATTTTTACATGTAATATTAATCTCGTTTACAGTCGCGGTTCTAAACGGATTGATTTTTACTTTGGTAAGTCTTGAATTTTAAATTTGCTTTTTTAATTTTATCAAAGATGTTTAACAAGAGAGTTTGTGATGCGAGAAGATGTTACACCGAAGAAGCATAAAAATTTTATTTTATGTTATTTGCGAAATTTCTTATATACAAAAGTGCAACCTTACTATACCTATATTTCATTTAGACATAAAAATTGATATCACTTTTGAAAAGATATGGTTGCTTAATTAAATATATATTTATATTATATAATAATAAAAAGTAAAAAAATTCTTTTCTTCTAAACGTAATTTTTGTGCAGTAAAAATATTTTTTTGTACATAATACTTGGAATCTTTGCAGCAGCTTGAGTACATTTTAGGTGCTTCACGTAAGCGGGCAAATTGATATAATATGTCAAGAGTTCAGAAATATTTCTGTGAATGCTTTTCCTTATCGATCTTCCGCATTTATATTAGGAATGCTGATCGAAAAGCACAATAAAGTCTACGCATTTTCCGAAAACATCGAGACACTTTTCTCCTTTATTGCATTGATGCAAGTTATTTGGAATACTTTAGTCATTTGCTGCCTAGGATTCATCATTATAATTGTGAGTATTTTATTATTATAAAAATGCATTATGATCAATGTAAGTTATACATTTTTTTTTATTGTGCGTTGAAACAGTCCGTTCATAATGAAACCGATGTCTTCGTGTTTGTGAAAGCCACTTTGGCTTACTTTGCCGTAATAATAGAAGCATTTATCATTTGCTTTGCGGGGGAATATCTTAGTCTTAAGGTTAGTAAGTATAATATATTGCGAGTAATTATAATTAAAGATTTAAAAAGTGTTTTTCTCTATATTATATAATATGATATATCATTTTATTTTATTTTTTCTTTTAATAATAGTAGACTAGAAAAAGGCTCTTCTTTCAGATAAAAGAATTGTTTGGATCGACAGAAAAAATACTGCCCTGCTATTTTTGACATATAATTTACATTATTTTTAGAGTAAATCGATCGCTGATGCAGCATACGAATCGTTGTGGTACAATATGCCGCCAAATCAGTGTAAAATTATATCATTTATGATAATGAGGTCCCAAAGACGACTGTCGATCACCGCAGGAAAAATGATGGATATGTCATTCGAAGCTTTAACGAATGTAATCTTTCGCAACATTCTTGATGAATAATTATTAAATAAAAACTTTATCATGCTTACAATTGATTTTAGTGTCCGTTACAATCTGTTGTTTTATCTTAACATATATATAGACTAAAATTAATTTGTTAACTCTTATTTGTTTAGATCATGAAGACATCGGTGTCATATGTATCTGTCTTGCATGCGATGTATTGATATATCAACAAAAATGCAATAGTAATTTGTGAGAATTATAATTAAATTAGTGTAAAAGAAGATATTTTAGAAACTGTTGAATATTTAAAGAGATTAATCATTAAAAATTGTTAATAAATTAATAATTGTTATTTAAATATTTATGTTGTTTTAAAGTAACTTTTGAAAATTTGTAGATTGTGCTGTTTCAAATAATTGAATATAAATGCGAATAATTGCACTTCTTATTTTGCTATATATTTAAATTTATTCTTATACATATATAGTTTCATACTGAATTTATCTGCTAAATTTTTTAAATTCTTATTAAATAATTTGCAGATATATTTTATGTAGATATACTGCACGTAGTTATAATGAGATTTCTATCATACGTTCCATTGATTTAAGTCTCTCTCTGCTTCCAAATTCCGTTGTAGTTTATGATCCGGTACATCATTTTGGTACAGAACATCCACACGGGTAATAAGCTATTTCGCGAATTACTGTGAGACCATGCAGCACATAATTGGGATTGATTGATTGGTGCTCGAGGGATATAGCATATCGATCGTTTGGATTGCTAGGTAATTTCAGTGTATTATGCAGATTAACTCGTAATATGGATGTGCGATACCGATCTTCGTACTCTCGTGTATCAGGGTGTTGTTAACGTAATTTTGAGTTGCCCATTCGCACGTCTCTTAACAATGAGTTTCAATTTGGTAACCGTCGGAATGATAACCGTGAATGCCGTGAGTTTACCGCTCAAAATGAACCTTATATTGTCTGACAGTAACCCAACAAATGTTTCAGTGTAATTAGATTTTTCTGCATATTGGTGTTGAAATATCTGGCCAATTAAAGTCAAATAGTGGCGGATTTTGTAAAATTTTGACGACAATAGAGGACGATTGGCACGAGTGAAGTAATGCCGATCGGCATTTACGTGTGATGACCACCAAAAGTAATATTTCACGTTTTTGTTCCCATATGCTATGTTGAGCATCAATGTGTCATTCGCAATACTGCACTGCTATACGTTTCCCAAATTTGATGGAGAAATGCAATAACACGTCATGACAACTTTCTATTAGATTAGAAATTCTCTTTGAAGTTTATATTTGTCTTATACGCTAGAAAAATGTAAATGCAATATGATTGAAAATATACTATTATATTAGATTATATTATTATTATGTTAGATATTAATTCAAAAAAGTCATATTTTTTTTACAAAATTTGTTATAAAAGACTACACCGTCTATTAAACTTTGTTAACATGTAAAAGTATTATATTTAATATCGTTTTTAAAGTTTTTATATTACATCAATTAAAGTTACTTTTAATACAAATAAAAATATCTTTACTTTCAATTTATATTACCTATATATATATAACAAAGATATCACGATGATACTCAGCAAAACAATTCACACTTTTAAAGTCCTGCGCATTTCTATTGTTAAATTCTTCAGTCAGTCTGCGTATTGTGTTTCTTCTTTCTATTTTTCCTCCGAAGTTCTCTTACATTTATTCTTTGTCGATTTCCATTGTTTCTTCTCGACACGATATTACAGGTAATACGACTATTATAGATACGAGCATATATTCGAAGAAAGATCTACATTTTTAAAGAAAATTTGCTACCTCGCTCGACAGCGAAGGGTAGCCTGTTGATCGCTCGTTGCCCCCGAAGTTACAATCTTTGAACAGCCAGTGCTTGAGCCGTTCAAGGTGTAATTACGATTGATTGATGGTTGCACTTTCGTCGTCCCCTCTGCGATCGGTCAGTTCTCTTATCGTCATCACGCGACGTACAATAGATCAATCGACGTACAAGTTTCACGCATAATATGTATATACCGTTTGCTCATATCGGGAGATTTAAAAAAGCAAGTCATTGCAGAAGTTATTATAATCTCGCGAGATGACTATAATAACACGCATAACAATCGTGATTTTTTTGACTGAATCGCTAAACGCGGTTAAAAGGGGTAATTCGAGAAAGTACATCCATGTCTTTTTTTGACCTAACAATATCGCGCGACAAAATGTTTCATTATTCTTATATTATATCATAAAATTAATTAATTATTATAAATAAAGCAGAAACAGAATATCATTACAATTTCTTCTCACAGGCCTGTTTTTTATTTTTTTTTTTTTATGTTTTGGCGACAAAGGCACTTACTCGCCGTAAAATATTCATCTTTTCTACAACGTTTGTATAAGTTCTTTCATATTTCAAATCTGACATTTATTCAACCTATAAGAATTCCTCCTCGTAACAGCTCGTAAATGTAAAAGGTGTCGTAAAGACGTTCGTATAAAGTGTTTTCCGGACTTTCCGTTTAGACACTTTTTATATTTTCGCGTGTTGTTTACATTGCGCATGTGTCTCTCGCACTATAGCAGATACTTTTGTTATATTTTGCGTAGAGTATTTCACGAGATTTTAGATGGACGATTGAAGAGAGTACATCACTACTGCTAGTTCACGTATATATCTGATAATAAATTTAACGTTAATCTCTAGACGCTGCCGGTGCTTTAACATTTTAATGTTCATCAGCACCTTGACTTGTCTTCTACGTTCTCGGAGGTCTCATTCGACGCTCCGCGAAGGGGTAAAGATGATCCACCTGGGACCAAATTCGATCTTCCCTCAAAATGGAATTACTGTTCGAGGTTAATGAATCCCCATCTTTGAGACCATAGCAGTAGCCCAGATTCTCTACAAATTGTCTTTCTCTTTCTTGATCGCAACGATAAATTCTCTAGTCATTGCATTGTCATTACGAGTATTAATCAGCGTCTTTGCGTTATAGTATTTAAAATCATTTTCTAAGTTTCTACGTTAGTGTAGACGCGGATCACATGCTGTTGCATAACTAATTTATATTATTCACTCATTGTCTTTACAAACTACCGGTAACAATCAAAGTGCATTATTAACGAAAACCATTTGTTCTATGTCGGAAGCGTTTCTTTTTTGCTTTATCTTAGCACGAAGGTTATTACATTTAAACTGTATTTTATCGGAACGATCTTATTTCTTGATAAATTGCTATGTTAATAGCCAATTTTGCGAGCACTTAACTTAACAAATTGCTGCTATATAAACGTATATACATCAAACGACATTTTTTCGAGAAAAAGAATATTCACTCTTGTTCGACATTCGTAGAATTAACTCAACTGGTTGTTTTTCAGTGTAAATCGATCGCAAGACGCCGCCGCGCCGTCTACGAGTCCGTTTGGTACAATATGATGCCCAGCCAGTGTCGAACTCTTCTGCTCGTAATTGTGAGGTCGCAAAAGAGATTGACGATCGCCGCCGGAAGAGTGATGGATCTTTCTCTGAAGGGATTCACCGGCGTAAGATCCATTCTCATACATACAAAATATTGCTCATGGATATTAAACGCGTCTCGAATGAATATCAAAATGACTGTGCACACAATTTATAAAGTAAACGGCCTTCGGCGCTATGCACATATCCGATATAATACTTACAATGAAAAGTGTCTTTCCGTATACAAGTCATAAAAAATTCTGCTTCGTACATATCCATGTTGCATAAAATTATTAAGAAATTACGACCCGTATATATCAATGGCGACTTTATTTGCTCGTTCACTTGATGACATTGAAATTGCATAGAAAGATTGTTCCCTGAAATATATTAATTAATTAGTTGTAATCGTAATCAGACGATCCTTAGGATAACATAAATATGCGTTTATTTAATATAACGTAATATTAGAAGCGCATTAACGCTAACAAATTATTGAAAAAAAAAATTAATTTTACTAAAAAATGAGATATTTATTTAATTAATATTTCAAGTTGTATATATTCCTTTTTAATTAATAAATTTTCGTAACGTATGTTACGTACGGTGAAATTCATAACATTGATATAATAAATAATCTTTTTCTGATTTTACTAAGGAGCATGTGTGTGAACGAACGATAATTCCATGTTATTTTCGTTTATAAAACAACAATGCGCGTTTAGATCTTCTCACAAGTCTCTTTGTAGCAACACTCCCTTTTCTTTGCCTCTATGCTTCTCAAGTCTTTCAACGCATCTGACATTGTGCACATGCGCTCAACGGATCTTTTATTTCTTTTTTTTTTATTAACGAATATCTTACTTCCCCTTCCTCGTAACGCTCAATATACGTCGTCTCGAATTATGTCCTTTCTTCTCCGCAACCTGTAATCATCGTGAAAATGTAATGTATTATACGCTTCTTTTTTTGCCGTCGCATCAGGCACGGCAAGAACACACGTAATTGCGATTGATTGATAACGATCGACGAAGGGGCAACGCATTGTTGCCTCGCATTGCGACCGGAGTTATAGCTCGTCGAAGCTCAATGCTCAATTTCCAAGTAGCATATACGCTCGCACGATAATCGTTTTGCCTTTGACGAGGGAAACGTCGCGGTGGTGGTCCGATCCCATGCGAGATAATGCGCGCAACTTCCATCAGCACTTCCGTCGAGATCGGCCTCCGCTTTGTCGGAATCTGGCCCGGTTTGCCGTATGGAACCGTCACTTGGGTCTCGTATGTGACGAGCTTGGTGTTCGCGCTGTATTTTCAGTACGTGTACATTTTCGGTCACTTCGACATCAACAACATATCGGATCTCATCGATGCGCTTAGTATCACGTTGGCTTATAGTCTCGGCTTTCTGAAGCTGATCTCTCTTTGGTCGAACCGCAGGTAGGGACAGTCCTTCGATATAAATGACAGGAATGACGGTTCTGATGCAAAATACGCGAGGAATTTTCTACAGGATATTTCATAATATCCTGCTAACGATGGAAGAAGATTGGAGCAACGTTCATATTTGCGACAAATCGGTATGGTGCATCATGGAGAGTAATGCCAACCTGTCGCGTCGTTGCTCGAATGTGTTGATCGGCATTAACGTTACGTCCGTAATTTGCTACACCATGACCAGTCTTCTGCGTCGCTCGGCCGACTTTAAGGAGGATCTTAACATTAGTTCGAAAGTGTTACCTATAAAGATGGAATTTCCCTTCGCAGTTGAAGCGTCTCCCCTCTTCGAACTTTTAGCGGTCGGTCAGGTTCTTCATGTATTGTCGATCGCCTCTTTGGTCGCTATCGTAAATTGCTTGATCATCACGTTGGTGAGTTCCACCGATCATATAAATGACAAATGGCTTTTTGAGATTTATTAGCTTAATTTTTTTGTCCGTGATATTCCTTTTGCAAGCGCTGATAAAAACTAATTAAGACCAATAATTTTTGTCTTTTTCTAAATCCGCATCTAGAATTTGGATATCTTTGAAAAGAACTTTTGCTGATAATCGGAAGTTTATTTTGTGGAATCTATTAATAGTCACGTTTAGGTACTTCACGTGAGCGGACAGATCGATATTCTTCGTCGGGAATTACTGACAATTTGCGGCGACGGAACTTCACAGCGCTATTCAATCGTCGCAAGTGTTAGGGTTCTGATTAGTCGACACCAAAGAATAATAATGCTCTCGGACAATATTGAAGAGCTCTATTCCGAGATCGCCCTGATGCAGTTCCTGTCGAATACCGTGGTCATGTGTTGCATCGGCATCACCATTATAGGCGTAAGTTGGATCGCTAATTAATAAAGTATAATTATAGCATTGTTTTATAATTATATAGTAAAAATGTATTAAATATCTTTCGAATCTCAATCTGCTATTTTCTTATAGTCTCTCACTAAAGAAGGCGCTGCCATAGTAATATTGAAATCCGCTATATTTTACGTCTCCGTAATGGTGGAATCTTTTATCTTTTGTTTCGCTGGAGAATACCTCAGCGCCAAGGTTCGCACAATATTTTATCTTATATGTGCAATATTTTTTTTCATTCTTTGAAGCCACTATAATCAATCAGTTTTTAAACGTTTTGCTTCTTCTGTAGAACAACTTATCAAGCATGATCAATTTAATATATGTACATCTACGTACTTGACGACTCTTGTGTTCCTTAAAAGTTCGAAAACTCTTAGACAATGTCACTGAATCGGACTTGAAATTGAATTCAGATAAATTGATAGACTTTCTTTTCTTGTTTGTGCTGTTGTACTGTTTTCTTTTTTATTTTCAGAGCAAATCGATTGGCGATGCAGTCTACGAGGCGCTTTGGTATAACATGCCACCTGCCGAGTGTCGGATACTATTATTTGTGATATTAAGATCGCAGAAGAGATTGACGATCACTGCTGGAAACATCATGGACCTTTCTCTAGTAGGATTTACGAGTGTAAGAATCTTGTCTTGCGAATATACATTATACTATAAGATATATAAAACGTCAAAATGTGTTTAATGTTTCTTAAGGGGTTAGGCCATCTTAAAAAATCGCGCCATTGTTAGGAATTTTTTTTGAAGAAACAATAAAGTGTGTGTGTAACTGCAAAATCCAATGTATACACTTTATTATACATATTTTAAAATATATAACAAATTTTTTTAAAGTTAATATTTTTTCCCCCATTTTGCGGCGAGCAGTAGAAGTGGTCACCATTTGATCGTAAGGCAAAACAAAAAAAATTTTCATTATTTACATGAAATTTAGAGAAGTAGCTAGAGAAGTACATATGGATTTTTCAAAATATGGATTTTTGAAGAAATGGTGAGCATTTAAATGAAAAAATTTCATTCTTACAAAAAATTTTGTATAAAATTGTCTATAATTCCAAAAATTGTTAATAAATTGTAAAATCTGTATGTATTTTTTTAGATAATTTAGTTTTAAAGATGCTGTTAAAATTTCAAATAAATTGGTCAAATATTGTTCGAGTTCTACTGCTCGTTAATTTAAAAAATGCATTTTGAGTAAAACGTATTTAAAGTTTTATGTAACAATATTTTTTGAATACAAGCAAATTTTTTTCGCATTAGGACCAATTGCACATTAATTTTGATATCCTAAAAAATGTTTTAAGTAAAAAAAAATAAATTTCATTTTTTGAAAGTTTCAAGGTGGCCTAAAACCTCTTAAGACAAAGTAGAAAATGATACGCGGTCTGTTACGTGAGTAAAATTTATTGTTTTATATCCGCTAGGTGATGAAAGCATCCGCTTCTTACATGTCGGTGCTGCACGCGATGTATTAAACCAGATTAGTGGATTACAATTATACTTAAGTGCCAAGCGCATCTACCGTGATTAGCGACATATTGGACTGTAGCAAGTGTAGCATAACACAAAGTAGCATTACGTAATTGGACCGAAAACAGTTTTAGATATACGAACAAGAGAATATACTTTATAAGAAAATATATAGAAATAAATAAATAACAATACATTTTTTTTAAAGAGAAATCGTAGTAAATTTTACAAAAAAAGTTTTTGATCTTTAAAAATGTATAAAAAATACCTCTTGAATAATATTTATTTTCTCTTTTAGATCATGCACATTCTCACTTCGTATCGACGATGTCATTAAAGTCCAAATTTGTTAAATAATTTCAGACGTTCATATATTTTCCAATTCAAAAAATCTTGAATATTCTAAATTTCTATAAAACATACTTTGCTTGCAAAAACTTCAGATTCATGTTTTTCATGCTATTCACTCACTGTCGTTCATTTACTTACTCGATTACTAACAGGGGTATATCTGCTGCAAATAATTATTCATTTTCCCCTCGTTATAGACGTCCGATCCGAACGTACTTTCATTGTCCTTGCTATATTAAGTTTCGTTCGCATGTCATTCTCTACGTTATACCATTTTAAAGTGCTCTGAACTAACCGACCATTGTTACGCACGAGGGTTTACTTTTCCGAGGGTCTCGCGGACCATGCGCCTGCATGATCGGCATTTGTTTCCTAAAATTTTAAGGTTCGAGGTAATTACGAAGACAATGCACTCTCTGCTGTTCGTGTCGTTCGTCTTTCTTTTCTTCGTCATCTACCCCAATCTACCCACACTTATTTGACTGTTACAACCGTTCTTATTCACCAATTCTTCCATCGTGATGAGAATTCCATGTCGGTACTTTTTGTTGGGTCACATCGATATCGTGGGAAAGCTCTTCCGTGTTCATCCGCGTTCATCCATGTGTTTAACATCGCTATATGAAGTACACGGTTGAATTTTCGACGAAATATCAAAGTTTCACGGTGGTACCGATGTAAGGAGGCGTCTCGATCGGAAGTACCTTTCGAAGTCAGAACTCCGAAAATGGATCCGAAAACCGATTCGATGATCCTCGATGGCAGTTCGATCGAGATCGGTGATCGGCGTTTGGCCAGACTCATCTTGCACGGTCCTTCGTCGCGTCTTCTGGATCAGTCTGACGACGATGCAGATTTGTCAGTGTTGATATTTCGTCATATACTTCCGCACGGACGACCTGACAGATGGCCTCAACACTCTACGATGTCTTATAGAGAGAGCCTTCTATACTATTAAAACTTATGATATTTTTAATCAATCAATGGTGAGCTTACTTATTTATGTTATGAAACAAATGACGTGGACGAAATCTTTTCTAAATTCAACTGTGTACTTTGCATAGCACGTTTCTAAATCGAGTTTAGATTAATTTGATATTTTTTAAAAATAACAAAATATGAAGAATTAATTCGATACAGAGACATACGAGCAATTAACGAGAGATTTGCGTATAACTACATAATATTTAATTGTTGTACATGATTTTGCTTTGCTGTTGCATAACCAATTTATATTATTTACTCGTTGTTTTTAAAAATTACCGGTAACAATCAAAGAGCAGTAACAAAAATCATTTTATTTTATGTCAGAAGCGTTTCTTTATTGCTTCGCCGAGAGTATCTTAGCACAAAGGTTACATTTAAACTGTATTTTATCGGAACGATCTTATTTCTTGATAAATTGCTGTATTAATAGGCAATTATGCGAGTACATAACTTTACAAATTGCTACTATATGCACGTATTTATATCAAGCAAAATTTTTTCGAAAGAAAAAATATTCGTCCTCTTTCGACATTCATAGAACTCAACTGGATGTTTTTCAGTCGATTGTAGATGCCGTCTAGGAGTCCGTCTAGGAAACCGTCCAGGAATTCGATACAAAATGACGTCCAGCCAGATGTCTAACTCTTCTGCTTGTGATTGTGAGGTCGCAAAAGAGATTGACGATCACCGCTGGAAAAGTGATGGATGTTTCTCTGAAGGGATTCACCGCGTAAAATCCATTTCTCATACATACAAAATTTTGCTCATGGATAACACGTATCCAATGAATATCAAAGTTGAATGTGCACACAATTTTTAATGCTAACGATTCAGCGGTCTTTAGGACTATGCATATATTCAACATACTTAATACTTACAATGGAAAATATGTTTTCGTGTACACAAGTTGTAAAAACTTTTGCATCATACGTATCGACATTGTATAATATGCAATTATTATGAAATTACGGCCCGGATACGGATATCAATGGCAATAATATTTCCTCGTGCATTTGATGAAATTTATCGTAGGAAGACATAGAAAATCGCATGTAAATATTGCTCCCTGAAATATAATATAATAATTAGTTATAATTTTAATTATCAGATGATCCTTAACCTAGCACATATGCGCTAATTTAATGCAACGTGGATATTGGAAGTATGTTATTGTTACTAATGAATTATTGGGAAAGAAATAGATATCATTCGAAAATAGAGATGTTTACTCAAGTAATATTTTAAATTGTATACAGATCTTTTTGATAAATAAACTTTCATATAACGCATGTTACGTATATATTGAAATTCAAGACATTGGTAAAATAAATAATTTTCTCTGATCTTCCTAATAAGGAGCACGTGAATGTGATCAAACGTTAATTCCATATTACTTTTGTTTATAAAACAACAATGCGCGTTTAGATCTTCTCACAAGTCTCTTTGTAGCAACACTCCCTTCCCTTTACTTTTATGTCTCTCAAGTCTTTCAACGCATCTGACATTGTGCACATGCGCTCAACGGATCTTTTATTTTTTTTATTAAATGAATAACTTACGTCCCCTTCCGCGTAACATTCAATATATGTCGTCTCGAATTACGCTCTTTCTTTCTCTGTAACCTGTAATCATCGTAAAAATGTAACGTATACGCTATTTTTTGCTGTTGCACCGAGCACGGTAAGAACACACGTAATTGCGATTGATTGATAACGATCGACGAAGGGGCAACGCATTGTTGCCTCGCACTGCGACCGGAGTTATAGCTCGTCGAAACTTAATGCTTAATTTGCGAGTAGCGTTGCTCGTAAGATAATCGTTTCGGTTTTGACGAGGAAACGTCGCGGTGGTCCGATTCCGTGAGGATAATGCGCGCAACTTCCATCAGCACTTCCGTCGAGATCGGCCTCAGATTCGTTGGAATCTGGCCCGGTTTACCGTATGGAACCGTCATTTGGCTCGTGTATATGACGTGCTTGGTGTTGGCGCTGTATTTTCAGTACGTGTACATTTTCGATCACTTCGACGTCAACAAAATCTCGGATCTCATCGACGCGCTTAGTATCATGTTATCGGCCAGCCTCGGCGGCCTGAAGCTGATATCTCTCTGGTCGAACCGCAGGTAGGGACATAGTTCCTCGATATAAATGACAGAAACAACGGTTTTGATGCAAAATACGCGAGCAATTTTCCACAGGATATTTTATGATATTTTGCTGGCGATGGAAGGACACTGGAACAACGTCAATATTTACGATAAATCGGTATCGTATATCATGTCGGGCAATGCCGATCTGTCGCGCCGTTGCTCGAACGTGTTGATCAGCATTAACGCCACGGCCACAATTTACTACTGCATGACCACTCTTGTGCGTCGTGAGACCGAATTTAACGAGGATCTCAACATTAGTTCGAAAGTGTTACCTATAAAGATGGAATTTCCCTTCGAAGTTGACGCGTCTCCTCTCTTCGAACTTTTAGCGCTTGTTCAGCTTTTTTATGCAGTGTCGGTGGCTTCTTTAAACGCTATGATAAATTGCTTGCTCATCACGTTAGTGAGTTCCACCGATTATATAAGTGATATGCATGGCTTTGTAAAATTTATTAGCTTTATTTCTTGCCTGTGAGCTTTATTTCTCATTCTTTTACGAGTGCTGATCAAAACTAATTAAAACCAATTTTTGTCTTCTTCTAAATCCGCATCTAGAATTTGGATAATTTTAAAAAGATTTTTTGCTAATAATCGGAAGTTTTTAAAGTTTTTTGTGAACTGTATTAATAGTCAACGTTTAGGTGCTTCACGTGAGCGGACAGATCGATATTCTTCGTCGAGAATTACTGACAATTTGCGGCAATGAAACTTCACAGCGCTTTTCAATCGTTGCAAGTGTCAGACTACTAATTAGTCGACACCAAGGAATAATAACGCTTTCGGACAATATTGAAGAGCTCTATTCCGAGATCGCTCTGATGCAGTTTTTGTCGAATACCGTGGTCATGTGTTTCGTCGGCTTCACCTTTATAGGGGTATGTCGCATCGTTAATTAATCAAATATATTTATAGCATATTTTTATAATTATATACCGAACTTATTAAATACACCTTCCGAGTTCTCTCTGCTATCTTCTTGTAGTCTCTCGGTAAAGACGGAGCTACCGTATTAATGTTGAAATCCGCTATGTTTTACGTCGCCGTAACGTTGGAAGCCTTTATCTTTTGTTTCGCTGGAGAATACCTCAGCGCCAAGGTATTCGCACTATATTTTATCTTACACGTACAAAATTTTATTTTATTCTTTGAAGCCGTTGACAATCAATTTTCAAACTTTTTGCTTTTTCTGCGGGACAACCTTTACCGAGCTTGATCAATTTAATATATATCTACGACTCCTGTGTTACTTAAAAGTTCGAAAACTCTTAGACAATGTCACTGAATCGGACTTGAAATTGAATTCAGATGAATTGATAAACTTTATTTTCTGGTTCGTGCTGTTTTCTTTTTTTTCAGAGCAAATCGATTGGCGATGCAGTCTACGAGGCGCTTTGGTATAACATGCCACCTGCCGAATGTCGAATTTTATTATTTGTGATATTAAGATCGCAGAAGAGATTGACAATCACTGCTGGAAAGATCATGGATCTTTCGCTTAAAGATTTTACAAGTGTAAGAATCTTGTCTTGCGAATATATATCATAACAAGATGAAATGTTTAGTGTCTTTTAGACAAAATTGAAAACAATACGCTGTCTATTACGTGAATGAAATTTATTGGTTCGTTTCGTCCAGGTGATGAAAGCATCCGCTTCGTACATGTCGGTGCTGCACGCGATGTATTAGCCGAGATCAGTTACTTGTGCCAAGCGCATCCATCGTGATTACTGACTATGTTGGACAGTAGCAAGTGTTGCATTACATAGTGTAATAGTTTATAATTGGCGCGAGATTTTTTCTAAATATAGGAACAATAAGACATATTTTATTGAAACATATATAAGTAAATAGATCCTAAGATTTTTTTTCGAATAAACCGCGATACCTTATTATCATAAAATCTCTGATTTTTTTAAATAAAAAAAGTATTTTTTATACTGTATTTACTTTATATTTTAGGTCATTCACATTTTCACTTCGTTTCGATATCATTAGAAAATCGAAGCTTTACTAAATAATTTTAAACGTTCATATATTTCATTGTTCAAAAAATCATGAATATTGTAAATTCATATAAAACGTAATTTGAATGCAAATACTCTAGTTTCGTCTTTTTCATACTATTCACTCATTGTTGTCTATGTACTTACACGCTCATAGTTACAGGTATACCCGCTGCGAATAATTATTTTTTCCCCTCGATAAGGATGGCAGATCCGGACGTACTAATTTAACTTTCCTCGCTATTAAATGTCGCTTGCATGTTGCTTTCCACATTTTAAAGTGTCTTGATCTAACTGACTATTATTACACACGATCTCTCGAGATTCTTGCGTACCGTGCGCCTGATCGTGTACGGTTCCTGAATTTTTAAGATTCAAGGTATATTCAAAAACAATTTATTCTCTCTCCGTTGCTCGCTTTTTTTTCTTTGTCATCTATACCCTCACTTAGCTGTCTATTATAATCATCCTTATTTGACAATTTTTCCATTGCGATAAGAATATCTTGTCGGTACTTCCTATTGGTTCATATCGACATCGAGGTGGGGAATCGCTGGTGCGTAGCGATTTTTCCGTGTTCACCCGCGTTCATCCCCCGTGTTCATCCATGTGTTCAACATCGCAACACGAAATACACGTTTAGATTTTCGACGAAATATCAAAGTTTCACGGTGATACCGATGTAAGGAAACGTCTCGGTCGGAAGTACCTTTCGAAGTCAGAACTCCAAAAATGGATCCGAAAACCGATTCGATGATTCTTGATGGTAGTCGTTCGATCGAGATCGGTCTTCGCGTGATCGGCGTTTGGCCCGACTCATCTTGCACGGTCCTTTGTCGCGTCTTTTGGATTAGTCTGACGACGATGCAGATTTGTCAGTGTTGATATTTCGTCATATACGTCCGCACGACCTGATAGATGGCCTCAACACTCTACGATGTCTTATAGAAAGAGCCATCTACTATTGAAACTTATGATATTTTTAATCAATCAATGGTGAGCTCACTTATTCATGTTACAAAACAAATGACGTGGACAAAATCGTTTTTAAATTCAATTGTGTACTTTGCATAGCACGTTTCTAAATCGAGTTTAGATTAATTTGATATTTTTTAAAAATAACATGAAATATGAAGAATTAATTCCATACAGAGACATACGAGCAATTAACGAGAGATTTGCCTATAACTACATAATATTTAATTGTCGTACATAATTTTGCTTTGCTGTTGCATGACCAATTTATATTATTTACTCGTTGTTTTTAAAAATTACCGGTAACAATCAAAGAGCAATAACAAAAATAATTTTATTTTATATCAGAAGCGTTCCTTTATTGCTTCGCCGAAAGTATCTTAACACGAAAGTTACATTTAAATTGCATTTTATTGGAACGATCTTATTTCTTGATAAATTGCTGTATTAATAGGCAATTATGCGAGTACATAACTTTAAAAGTTGCTACTATATGCACGTATTTACGTCAAGCAAAATTTTTTTCAGAGAAAGAATATTCTTTCGACATTCATAGAACTCAACTAAATGTTTTTTAGTCGATCGTAGATGCCGTCTAGGAATCCATCTAGGACGCCGTCCAGGAGTCCGATACAAAATGACGTCTAGCCAGCGTCTAAACCTTTTGCTTCAATTGTGATTGTGAGATCGCAAAAGAGATTGACGATCGCCGCCGGAAAAGTGATGAAAGTTTCTTTGAAGGGATTCACCGCGTATATAAGATCCATTTCTCTCATACATACGAAATTTTGCTCATGGATATTAAACTTGTCTCGAATGAATATCAAAGTTGAATGTGCACACAATTTTTAATGCAAACGATTCAGTGGTTTTTGGGACTATGCATATATTCAATATACTTAATACTTACAATGGAAAATATATTTTTCTAACGCGAGCGTGAAATGGGCCGCTTTTCACGCATGTTTTGAGTGAGCAAAACAATTCATTTCTCCACTAGTTGAAAAATGGAGCTATATTTCTCAACTAGTGGAGAAATGAAATTGTAAAACAAGCGCGAAAAGCGGCCTGTTTCACGCTCTTGTTAGGAAAAATAGTATGAACAACTCGTGGGAAGAGTGGTCGAGCCCAAATGAGTGTGATGGTCGCACGAGCGAAGTGAGTCACTCAATATAAATTGGAGTGACTCACTTCGCTTGTGCGACCAACTTCATACTCATTCAGAATCGACTACTTTTCCCGCACTAGTTGTACAATATACTATTTCGTATACACAATAAGTCTTAAAATTTCTGCATTATACGTGTCGACAATGCATGCAATTATTATGAAATTACGGCCCGGATACGGATATCAATGGCAATTACATTTGCTCGTGCACTTGATGAAACTGATCGTAGGAAGACGTAGAAAATCGCATGCAAATATTGCTCCTTGAAATATAATAATTAGTTATAAATTTAATTATCAGACGATCTTTAACGTAGCACATATGCGCTTATTTAATGCAACGTGATATTGGAAGCGCATCAATGCTACTAACGAATTGTTGGGACAGAAATAGATATCATTCGAAATTAGAGATGTTTACTCAAGTAATACTTTAAATTGTATAAAAGTCTTTTTGATAAATAAACTTTAAATAACGCATGTTACGTACCTATATATTGTAATTCAAGACATTGGTAAAATAAATAATTTTCTTTGATCTTCCTAAGAAGCACGTAAATATGATCAAACGTTAATTCGTTGTTACTTTTGTTTATAAAACAACAATGCGCGTTTAGATCTTCTCACAAGTTTCTTTGTAGCAACACTCCCTTCTCTTTACTTTTATGTCTCTCAAGTCTTTCAACGCATCTGACATTGTGCACATGCGCTCAACGGATCTTTCATTTTTTTTTATTAAATGAATAACTTACGTCCCCTTCCGCGTAACGTTCAATATATGTCGTCTCGAATTACGCTTTTTCTTCTCTGTAATCTGTAATCATCGTAATGTAACGTACGCTATTTTTTGCCGTTGCACCGAGCACGGTAAGAACACACGTAATTGCGATTGATTGATAACGATCGACGAAGGGCGAAGGGGCAACGCATTGTTGCCTCGCACTGCGACCGGAGTTATAGCTCGTCAAAACTCAATGCTTAATTTGCGAGTAGCGTTGCTCGTAAGATAATCGTTTCGCTTTTGACGAGGAAACGTCGCGGTGCACCGCGACCACCGCGGTGGTCCGATTCGGTAAGGATAATGCGCGCAACTTCCATCAGCACTTCCGTCGAGATCGGCCTCAGATTCGTTGGGATATGGCCCGGTTTACCGTATGGAACCGTCATTTGGCTCGCGTATATGACGTGCTTGGTGTTGGCGCTGTATTTTGAGTACGTGTACATTTTCGATCATTTCGAGATCAACAAAATCTCGGATCTCATCGATGCGCTTAGTACCACGTTGTCGGCCAGCTTCGGCGGCCTAAAGCTGATATCTCTCTGGTCGAACCGCAGGTAGGGACATAGTTCCTCGATGTAAATGACTGGAACGACGGTTTTGATGCAAAATATGCGAGCAATTTTCCACAGGATATTTTATGATATTCTGCTGGCGATGGAAGAACACTGGAACAACGTCGATATTTACGATAAATCGGTATCGTATATCATGTCGGGCAATGCCGATCTGTCGCGCCGTTGCTCGAACGTGTTGATCAGCATTAACGCCGCGACCGCAACTTGCTACTGCATGATTACTCTTGTGCGTCGTGAGACCGAATTTAACGAGGATCTCAACATTAGCTTGAGAGTACTGCCTGTACAAATGGAATTTCCTTTCGAAGTTGACGCGTCTCCCCTCTTCGAACTTTTAGCGCTTGTTCAGATTTTTTATGCAGTGTCGATAGCCTCTTTAGTCGCTATGATAAATTGCTTGATCATCACGTTGGTGAGTTCCACCGATTATACGAGTGACGCACGGCTTTTTAAAATTTATTAGCTTTATTTTTTGCCTGTGAGCTTTATTTCTTATTCCTTTGCGAGTGCTAATCAAAACTAATTAAGACCAATTTTTGTTTTTTTCTAAATCCGCATTTAGAATTTGGATAATTTTGAAAAGAACTTTCGCTAATAATCAGAAGTTTTTAAAGTTTTTTGTGAAATCTATTAATAGTCATGTTTAGGTGCTTCACGTGAGCGGACAGATCGATATTCTTTGTCGAGAATTACTGACAATTTGCGGCAATAAAACTTCACAGCGCTTTTCGATCGTTGCAAGTGTCAGACTCCTGATAAGTCGACACCAAGGAATAATAATGCTTTCGGACAATATTGAAGAGCTCTATTCCGAGATTGCTCTGATGCAGTTTCTGTCGAATACCGTGGTCATGTGTTGCATCGGTTTCACCTTCATAGGGGTAAGTCGTATCGTTAATTAATCAAATATATTTATAGCATATTTTTATAATTTTATACTAAACTTATTAATCCGAGTCTTCTTTGCTATCTTCTTGTAGTCTCTCGATAAAGACGGAGCTAGCGTGTTAATGTTGAAATCCGCTATGTATTACGTCTCCGTAACGTTGGAAGCCTTTATCTTTTGTTTCGCTGGAGAATACCTCAGCGCCAAGGTATATTTGCACTATATTTTAGCTTATACGTTTAAAATTCTGTTTCATTCTTTGAAGCCGTTGACAATCAATTTTCAAATTTTTTGCATTTTCTACGCAACAACTTTTACCGAGCTTGATCAATTTAATATATATCTATACGTACTTCACGACTCTTGTGTTTCTTAAAAGTTAGAAATCTCTTAGACGATGTCACTGAATCGGACTTGAAATTAAATTCAGATAAATTGATAGACTTTTTTTTCTTGTTTGTATCGTTGTACTACTTATTATTATTTTTTTTTTTTTAGAGCAAATCGATTGGGGATGCAGTCTACGAGGCGCTTTGGTATAACATGCCACCTGCCAAATGTCGGATTCTATTATTTGTGATATTAAGATCGCAGAAAAGATTGACAATCACTGCTGGAAAGATCATGGATCTTTCGCTTAAAGATTTTACAAGTGTAAGAATCTTGTCTTGCGAATATACCTATATCATAACAAGATAGAATGTCAAGATGTTTAGTGTCTTTTAGACAAAATTGAAAACGATACGCGGTCTATTACGTGGAAATTTATTGGTTTGTTTCGTCTAGGTGATGAAAGCATCCGCTTCGTACATGTCGGTGCTGCACGCGATGTATTAGCCGAGATCAGTTACTTGTGCCAAGCGCATCCATCGTGATTACTGACTATGTTGGACAGTAGCAAGTGTTGCATTACATAGTATAGTAGTTTATAATTAATGCGAGATTTTTTCTAAATATACGTACAATAAGACATACTTTATTGAAACATATATAAGTAAATAGATCCTTAGATTTTTTTACGAATATTCCGCGATACATTATTTTCATAAAATATCTGATTTTTTAAATAACAAGAGCATTTTTTACTTTATTTATTTCAGATTTTAGATTATTCACATTTTCACTTTGTTTCGATGTTATTAGAAAATTGAAGCTTTACTAAATAATTTTAAACGTTTATATATTTTATTGTTCAAAAAATCATAAATATTCTAAATTCCTATGAAACGTAATTTGAATGCAAATACTTTAGTTTCGTATTTTTTATACTATTCACTCACTGTTGATCATGTACGTACACGCTTATAGTTGCAGGTATATCCGCTGCGAATAATTATTTTTCTCCCCTCGATAAGGGCGTCAGATCCGGACGTATCAATTTAATTTTCCTCGCTATTGAGTGTCACTTGTTACCTTGCTATTGAGTGTCACCGTTTTAAAGTATCTTGATCTAACTGACTATTATTATGCACGATCTCCCGAGGGTCTTGCGTACCGTGCGTCTGATCGTGTACGGTTCCTGAATTTTTAAGGTTCAAGGTAATTTCAAAAACAGTTCATTCTCCCTCCGCTGCTCGCTTTTTTTCTTCGTTATCTATACCCTTGTCTGTTATAATCATCCTTATTTGACAATTCTTTCATTGCGATGGGAATATCTTGTCGGTACTTTCTATTGGTTTTTATCGACATCGAAGTGGGGAATCGCTGGTGCGCAGCAATTTTTCTGTGTTCACACGCGTTCATCCCCCGTGTTCATCCATGTATTCAACATCGCAACACAAAGTACACGTTTAGATATTCGACAAAATATCAAAGTTTCACGGTGGTACCAATGTAAAGAGGCGTCTTGGTCGGAAGTATTTTTCGAAATCAGAATTCCAAAAATGGATCCGAAAACCGATTCGATGGCAGTCGAATCCTTGATGGTCCTTCGATGATCCTCGATGGCAGTCGTTCGATCGAGATCAATCTCCGCGGGATCGGCGTTTGGCCCGACTTATCTTGCAAGGTCCTTCGTTGGGTCTTCTGGATCAGTCTGACGACGATGCAGATTTGTCAGTGTTGATATTTTGTCATATACTTCCGCACGACATGATAGATGGCCTCAACATTCTACGATGTCTTATAGAGAGAGTTTTCTACTACTAAAACTTACGATATTTTTAATCAATTAAGGGGTAACGCCACTCTAGAGTCCCAAAAAAGCCAATTTTTGATAATTTTTTTCAGAAATACAATAATCATAAATGAAAATCGGTTTAATTCTATTTATTATTTATATATTAAAATATAAAAAAAATTTTTTATTAATTATTTATTGGCAAAATGGCGGCACCAGAGCCATTGCTCCAAAGTGCTTTTTTGCGGAAGGCGCGTCCAACGGGCGGAATCGAAGCTCCTATAATTTCTAAGCTGGAACAAAAATTCAAAGATTTTTGAAAAATATATAAGTTTTTCTATAGAAGTACCTAGGAGAATTGCGAAATATCATTTTTTGTAAGAATGATGCATGTTGGAAAAAAGTGCTTCACTTTTCGCTAAAAAATGTCGCACAAAATTGTTTATAAAAGAAGTTTTGTTCAACTTATCGCAAAATCCCTAGGTACTTCTAAAGATAATGTTATTGTAAAGTTTCACTCAAAATTTCAAGTTAATCGGATAAAAAGTATTCGAGTTCTGATTCCGCCGACTTTAAAAAAGCGATTTCAAGAAAAACGCGTTTAAAGTTTCAGTTTCACCATTCACAGATGTGAACGCGGCGGCAGACGGATTACGAAAAAGGGATAATAGAGATTTTTCCGAGCTTTGAAACCAAGTGTACCTTATTTCTAAGACCTTAAAGCATTGTTTAACCAAAAAAAAAAAAAATTGTTTTTTTTGAAAATTCTAGAGTGGCTTTACTCCTTAATGGTGAGTTTACTTATTCATGTTACGAAACAAATAACGTAGACAAAATTTTTTCTAAATTTAACTGTGTACTTGGCATAGCACGTTTCTAAATCAAGTTCAGATTAATTTGATATCTTTTAAAATTAACATGAAATATGAAGAATTAATTCCATACAGAGACATACGAGCAATTAACGAGAGATTTGCGTATAACTACATAATATTTAATTGTCGTACATGATTTTGCTTTGCTGTTGCATAACCAATTTATATTATTTACTCGTTGTTTCTAAAAATTACCGGTAACAATCAAAGAGCAATAACAAAAATCATTTTATTTACAATGGAAAATATATTTTCGTATATACAAATCGTAAAAATTTCTGCATCATACGTATCGAAATTGCATACAATTATTATGTAATTACGACCCGGATACGGATATCAATGGCAATAATATTTCCTCGTGCATTTGATGAAATTGATCGTAGGAAGACATAGAAAATCGCATGTAAATATTGCTCCCTGAAATATAATATAATAATTAGTTATAATTTTAATTATCAGATGATCCTTAACGTAGCACATATGCGCTAATTTAATGCAACGTGGATATTGGAAGTATGTTATTGTTACTAATGAATTATTGGGAAAGAAATAGATATCATTCGAAAATAGAAATGTTTACTCAAGTAATATTTTAAATTGTATACAGATCTTTTTGATAAATAAACTTTCATATAACGCATGTTACGTATATATTGAAATTCAAGACATTGGTAAAATAAATAATTTTTTCTGATCTTCCTAATAAGGAGCACGTGAATGTGATCAAACGTTAATTCCATATTACTTTTGTTTATAAAACAACAATGCGCGTTTAGATCTTCTCACAAGTCTCTTTGTAGCAACACTCCCTTCCCTTTACTTTTATGTCTCTCAAGTCTTTCAACGCATCTGACATTGTGCACATGCGCTCAACGGATCTTTTATTTTTTTTATTAAATGAATAACTTACGTCCCCTTCCGCGTAACATTCAATATATGTCGTCTCGAATTACGCTCTTTCTTTCTCTGTAACCTGTAATCATCGTAAAAATGTAACGTATACGCTATTTTTTGCCGTTGCACCGAGCACGGTAAGAACACACGTAATTGCGATTGATTGATAACGATCGACGAAGGGGCAACGCATTGTTGCCTCGCACTGCGACCGGAGTTATAGCTCGTCGAAACTCAATGCTTAATTTGCGAGTAGCGTTGCTCGTAAGATAATCGTTTCGCTTTTGACGAGGAAACGTCGCGGTGGTCCGATTCCGCGAGATAATGCGCGCAACTTCCATCAGCACTTCCGTCGAGATCGGTCTCAGATTCGTTGGGATCTGGCCCGGTTTACCGAATGGAACCGTCATTTGGCTCGCGTATATGACGTGCTTGGTGTTGGCGCTGTATTTTCAGTACGTGTACATTTTCGATCACTTCGACATCAACAAAATCTCGAATCTCATCGATGCGCTTAGTATCACGTTGTCGGCCAGCTTCGGCGGCCTGAAGCTGATATCTTTCTGGTCGAACCGCAGGTAGGGACAGTCCTTCGATATAAATAATAGGAAAGACGGTTTTGATGCAAAATACGCGACCAATTTTCCACAGGATATTTTATAATATTCTGCTGGCGATGGAAGAATACTGGAATAACGTCGATATTTACGATAAATCGGTATCGTATATCATGTCGAGCAATGCCGATCTGTCGCGCCGTTGCTCGAACGTGTTGATCAGCATTAACGCCGCGACCGCAATTAGCTACTGCATGACCAGTCTTGTGCGTCGTGAGACTGAATTTAACGAGGATCTCAACATTAGCTTGAGAATACTGCCAGTACAAATGGAACTTCCCTTCGAAGTTGACGCGTCTCCCCTTTTCGAACTTTTAGCGCTCGTTCAGATTTTTTATGCAGTGTCGATAGCCTCTTTAGTCGCTATGATAAATTGCTTAATCATCACGTTGGTGAGTTCCACCGATTATATGAGTGACGCATGGCTTTTTAAAATTTATTAGCTTTATTTCTTGCCTGTGAGTTTTACTTCTTATTTCTTTGCGAGTGCTAATCAAAACTAATTGACCAATTTTGTATTTTTCTAAATCCGCATCTAGAATTTGGATAATTTTGAAAATAATTTTCGCTAATAATCGGGAGTTTTTACAGTTTTTTTGTGGAATCTATATTAATAGTCACGTTTAGGTACTTCACGTGAGCGGACAGATCGATATTCTTCGTCGAGAATTACTGACAATTTGCGGCGATGAAACTTCACAGCGCTTTTCAATCGTTGCAAGTGTCAGGCTTCTGATTAGTCGACACCAAAGAATAATAACGCTTTCGGACAATATTCAAGAGCTTTATTCCGAGATCGCCCTGATGCAGTTCCTGTCGAATACCGTAGTCATGTGTTGCATCGGCTTCACATTCATAGGGGTAAGTCGCATCGTTAATTAATCAAATGTATTTATAGCATATTTTTATAATTTTATACTAAACTTATTAAATACACCTTCCAAGTCTTCTCTGCTATCTTCTTGTAGTCTGTCGGTAAAGACGGAGCTACCGTGTTAATGTTGAAATCCGCTATATTTTACGTGTCCATAACGTTGGAAGCCTTTATCTTTTGTTTCGCTGGAGAATATCTCAGCGCCAAGGTATTCGCACTATATATTATCCTACACGTATAAAATTCTGATTCATTCTTCGAAGCTGTTGACAATCAATTTTCAAACTTTTTGTCTTTTCTGCGGAACAACTTTTACCGAGCTTGATCAATTTAATAATATATATCTATACGTACTTCACGACTCTTGTGTTTCTTAAAAGTTAAAAAACTCATAGACACAATGTCACTAAATCGGACTTGAAATTGAATTCAGATAAATTGATAGACTTTCTTTTCTTGTTTGTACCGTTGTACTATTTATTTTCTTTTTTTTCAGAGCAAATCGATTGGGGATGCAGTCTACGGGGCGCTTTGGTATAACATGCCACCTGCCGAATGTCGAATTTTATTATTTGTTATATTAAGATCGCAAAAGAGATTGACAATCACTGCTGGAAAGATCATGGATCTTTCGCTTAAAGATTTTACAAGTGTAAGAATCTTGTTTTGCGAATATATATTATAACAAGATAAAATGTCAAGATGTTTAATGTTTTTTAGACAAAGTTGAAAACGATACGCGGTCTATTACGTGAATAAAATTTATTGGTTTGTTTCGTCTAGGTGATGAAAGCATCCGCTTCGTACATGTCGGTGCTGCACGCGATGTATTAGCCGAGATTAGTTACTTGTGCCAAGCGCATCTATCGTAATTACTGACTATGTTGGACAGTAGCAAGTGTTGGATTACATAGTGTAGTAGTTTGTAATTAGTGCGTGATTTTTTCTAAATATACGTACAATAAGACATATTTTATTGAAACATACATAAGTAAATAAATTTTAAGATTTTTTTTTTTTTTGAATAAACTGCGATATATTATTACCATAAAATCTCTGATTTTTTAAGTAAAAAAAGCATTTTTTCTTTATTTATTTTATATTTTAGGTCATTCACATTTTCACTTCGTATCGAAATCATTAGAAAATCGAAATTTTAGTAAATGATTTTAAACGTTCATATATTTTAACGAGAACGTTAATCGGACTGACTGGCAAAACTGTATTAGATATCAACTACGTTTCGAACCCTGCTTGGGGTCCTTATCAAGTTAAATGATGGCTTTTTGTGCGTCAATATTACAATATTTGAGTCATAGTTATTGCGTAAACGGTTTCTGTGGACAGATGGAACGAACCATGACCATCTCGTGTAGAGCCTGAGCAACGAATCTGTTCACAGATCGTTACGCAATAACTATAATGGCTCAAATATTGTAATATTGACGCACAAAGATCCATCATTTAACCTGATAAGGACCCCAAGCAGGGGTCGAAACGTAGTTAATATCTAATAAAGTATTTCCAGTCAGGCCTATTAACATTTTCGCTGTATTATTTCATCACTGACATTTAATTACCTATTGAAGTTCATATATTTCACTGTTCAAAAAATCATAAATATCTTAAATTTTTATGAAACGTAATTTGAATGCAAATACTCTAGTTTCGCCTTTTTCATACTATTCACTCACTGTTGTCCATGTACTTACACGCTCATAGTTACAGGTATACCCACTGCGAATAATTATTTTTTTCCCTTCGATAAGGACGTCAGATCCGGACGTACCAATTTAACTTTCCTCGCTATTGAGTGTCGCTTGCATGTTGCTCTCCACATTTTACCGTTTTAAAGTGTCTTGATTTAACTGACTATTATTATGCACGATCTCCCGAGGGTCTTGCGTACCGTGTGCTTGATTGCGTACGGTTCCTGAATTTTTAAGGTTCAAGGTAATTTCAAACACAATTCATTTTCCCTCCGCTGCTCGCTTTTTTTTCTCCGTTATCTATACCCTCACTTTTTTGTCTGTTATAATTATTCTTATTTGACAATTTTTCCATTGCGATGGGAATATCTTGTCGTTGCTTCCTATTGGTTCACATCGACATCGAGGTGGGGGTCGCTGGTGCACAGCGATTTTCCCGTGTTCACCCGCGTTCGTCCCCTGTGTTCATCCACGTGTTTAACATACGAAGTACACGGTTAAATTTTCGATGAAATATCAAAGTTTCACGGTGGTACCAATGTAAGGAGGCGTCTCGGTCGGAAGTGCCTTTCGAAGTCAGAACTTCGAAAATGGATCCGAAAACCGATTCGATAATCCTCAATGGCAGTTCGATTGCGATCGGTCTTCGCATGATCGGCGTTTGGCCCAACTCATCTTGCACGGTCCTTCGTAGCGTCTTCTGGATCAGTCTGACGATGCAGAGTTGTCAGGGTTGATATTTCGTCATATACTTCCGCACGGACGACCTGACAGATGGCTTCAACACTCTACGATGTCTTATAGAGAGAGCCTTCTACTATTAAAACTTATGATATTTTTAATCAATCAATGGTGAGCTCACTTATTCATGTTACAAAACAAATGACGTGGACAAAATCTTTTTTAAATTCAATTGTGTACTTTGCATAGCACGTTTCTAAATCGAGTTTAGATTAATTTGATATTTTTAAAAAGTAACATGAAATATGAAGAATTAATTCCATACAGAGACATACGAGCAATTAACGAGAGCAATTGCGTATAACTACATAACATTTAAATGTCGTACATGATTTTGCTTTGCTGTTGCATAACCAATTTATATTATTTACTCGTTGTTTTTACAAATTACCGGTAACAATCAAAGAGCAGTAACAAAAATTATTTTATTTTATGTCAGAAGCGTTTTTTTATTGTTTCGCCAAGAGTATCTTAGCACGAAGGTTATATACATTTATACTGTATTTTATCGGAGCAATCTTATTTTTTGATAAATTGCTGTATTAATGGACAATTATGCGAGTACATAACTTTACAAGTTGCTACTATATGCACGTATTTACGTCAAGCAAAAGTTTTTCGAGAGAAAAAATATTCGTCCTCTTTCGACATTCATAGAACTCAACTGGATGTTTTTCAGTCGATCGTAGATGCCGTCTAAAAGTCCGTCTAGGACGCTGTCTAGGACGCCGTATAGGAGTCCGATACAAAATGACGCCCAGCCAGTGTGTAACTCTTCTGCTTGTGATTGTGAGGTCGCAAAAAAGATTGACGATCGCCGCCGGAAAAGTGATGGATGTTTCTTCGAAGGGATTTACCGCGTAAGATCCATTTCTCATACATACAAAATTTTGCTCATGGATATTAAACGCGTCTCGAATGAATATCAAAGTTGAATGTGCACACAATTTTTAATGCAAACAATTCAGCGGTTTTTGGGACTATGCATATTTATATACATATGTATATATATATATATATATAATTCAATGTTACGACTCATCAACGCCTAGTCCAAACCTCCTAAACCTAGAAACATGAAATTCGGGGAGTATATTCCTTCCATGACGTAAGCACCCACTAAAAAATGATTTTCAGAAATTCGACTCCTAACGGGGTGAAAATGGGTAAAATGTGAGTCACCGTGGCGAAGCACGGGTATTAAGCTAGTATTCAATATACTTAATACTTACAATGGAAAATATGTTTTTGTATACACAAGTCGTAAAAACTTCTGCATCATACGTATCGACATTGCATATGCAATTATTATGAAATTACGGCCCGGATACGGATATCAATGGCAATTATATTTGTTCGTGCACTTGATGAAACTGATCGTAGGAAGACGTAGAAAATCGCATGCAAATATTACTCCCTGAAACATAATAATTAGTTATAAATTTAATTATCAGACGATCTTTAACGTAGCACATATGCGCTTATTTAATGCAACGTGATATTGGAAGCGCATCAATGCTACTAACGAATTGTTGGAAAAGAAATAGATATCATTCAAAAATAGAGATGTTTACTCAAGTAATATTTTAAATTGTATAAAAGTCTTTTTGATAAATAAACTTTCATATAACGCATGTTACGTATATATTGAAATTCAAGACATTGGTATAATAAATAATTTTCTTTGATTTTCCTAAGGAGCACGTAATAGTGATCAAACGTTAATTCCATGTTACTTTTGTTTATAAAACAACAATGCGCGTTTAGATCTTCTCACAAGTCTCTTTGTAGCAACATTCTCTTCCCTTTACTTTTATGTCTCTCTTCAAGTCTTTCAACGCATCTCTGCACATTGTGCACATGCGCTCAACGGATCTTTCATTTTTTTCATTAAATGAATAACTTACGTTCCCTTCCGCGTAACGTTCAATATATGTCGTCACGAATTACGCTTTTTCTTCTTTGTAACCTGTAATCATCGTAAAAATGTAACGTACGCTTCTTTTTTGCCGTCGCATCAGGCACGGCAAGAACATACGTAATTGCGATTGATTGATAACGATCGACGAAGGGGCATTGTTGCCGTGCACTGCGACCGGAGTTATAGCTCGTCAAAACTCAATGCTAATTTCCGAGTAGCGTTGCTCGCAAGATAATCGTTTCGCTTTTGACGAAGAAACGTCGCGGTGGTCCGAATCCGTGAGGGCGTGAGATAATGCGCGAAACTTCCATCAGCACTTCCGTCGAGATCGGCCTCAGATTCATTGGGATCTGGCCCGGTTTACCGTATGGAATCGTCATTTGGCTCGCGTATATGACGTGCTTGGTGTTGGCGCTGTATTTTCAGTACGTGTACATTTTCGATCATTTCGACGTCAAGAATATCTCTAATCTCATCGATGCGCTTAGTATCATGTTGTCGGCCAGTTTCAGCGGCCTGAAGCAAATATCTCTCTGGTCGAACCGCAGGTAGGGACATAGTTTCTCGATGTAAATGACAGAAACGACGGTTTTGATGCAAAATATGCGAGCAATTTTCCACAGGATATTTTATGATATTCTGCTGGCGATGGAAGAACACTGGAACAACGTCGATATTTACGATAAATCGGTATCGTATATCATGTCCGGCAATGCCGATCTGTCGCGCCGTTGCTCAAACGTGTTGATCAGCATTAACGCCACGGGCACAATTTACTACTGCATGACCACTCTTGCGCGTCGTGAGACCGAATTTAACGAGGATCTCAACATTAGTTCGAAAGTGTTACCTATAAAGATGGAATTTCCTTTTGAAGTTGACGCGTCTCCCTTCTTCGAACTTCTAGCGCTTGTTCAGATTTTTTATGCAGTGTCGGTGGGCTCTTTAAATGCGGTGATAAATTGCTTGCTCATCACGTTGGTGAGTTCCACCGATTATATAAGTGACGCATGGCTTTGTAAAATTTATTAGCTTTATTTCTTGCCTGGGAGCTTTATTTCTTATTTCTTTACGAGTGCTGATCAAAACTAATTAAGAACAATTTTTGTCTTTTTCTAAATCTGCATCTAGAATTTTGATAATTTTGAAAAGATTTTTTTGCTAATAATCAAAAGTTTTTGAAGTTTTTTTGTGAAATCTATTAATAGTCAACGTTTAGGTGCTTCACGTGAGCGGACAGATCGATATTCTTCGTCGAGAATTACTGACAATTTGCGGCAATGAAACTTCACAGCGCTTTTCAATCGTTTCAAGTGTCAGGGTTCTGATTAGTCGACACCAAAGTATAATAACGCTTTCGGACAATATTGAAAAGCTCTATTCCGAGATCGCCCTGATGCAGTTTTTGTCAAATACCGTGGTCATGTGTTGCGTCGGCTTTACCTTTATAGAGGTAAGTCGCATCGTTAATTAATCAAATATATTTATAACATATTTTTATAATTTTATACTATACTTATATTAAATACACCTTCCGAGTCCTTTTTGCTATCTTCTTGTAGTCTCTCGGTAAAGACGGAGCTACCGTGTTAATGTTGAAATCCGCTACGTTTTACGTCGCCGTAATATTGGAAGCCTTTATCTTTTGTTTCGCTGGAGAATACCTCAGCGCCAAGGTATTCGCACTATATTTTATCTTACATGTACAAAATTCTATTTCATTCTTTGAAGCCGTTGACGATCAATTTTCAAACTTTTTGCTCTTTCTGCTGGACAACTTTTACCGAGCTTGATCAATTTAATATATATATACGTACTTTACGACTCTTGTGTTTCTTAAAAGTTCGTAAACTCTTAGACGATGTCACTGAATCGGACTTGAAATTGAATTCAGATAAATTGATAGTCTTTCTTTTCTTGTTTGTGCTGTTGTACTGTTTGCTTTTTTTTCAGAGCAAATCGGTAGGCGATGCAGTCTACGAGGCGCTTTGGTATAACATGCCACCTGCCGAATGTCGAATTCTATTATTTGTGATATTAAGATCACAGAAGAGATTGACAATCACTGCTGGAAAGATAATGGATCTTTCGCTAATAGGATTTACAAGTGTAAGAATCTTGTCTTGCGAATATATATTATAAGAAGATAGAATGTCAAGATGTTTCATGTTTTTTAGTCAAAGTTGAAAATGATACTCGGTCTATTACGTGAATGAAATTTATTGGTTTGTTTCGTCTAGGTGATAAAAGCATCCGCTTCGTACATGTCGGTGCTGCACGCGATGTATTAGCCGAGATTAGTTACTTGTGCCAAGCCCATCCATCAGGATGCATAGTCAGTGATTACTGACTATGTTGGACAGTAGCAAGTGTTGCATTACATTGTGTAGTAGTTTATAATTGGTGCGAGATTTTTTCTAAATATACATACAATAAGACATACTTTATTGAAACATATATATAAGTAAATAAATCCTAAGATTTTTCTTTCAAATAAACCGCGAATCATTATTATCATAAAATCTCTGATTTTTTAATCAAAAAAAGCATTTTTTACTTTATTTATTTCATATTTTAGGTCATTCACATTTTCACTTCGTTTCGATATCATTAGAAAATCGAAGCTTTACTAAATATATTTAAACGTTCATATATTTCACTGTTCAAAAAATTATCTGTGAAACGTAATTTGAATGCAAATACTCTAGTTTCGTCTTTTTCATACTATTCACTCACTGTTGTCCATGTACTTACACGCTCATAGTTACAGGTATACCCGCTGCGAATAATTATTTTTTTCCCTTCGATAAGAACGTCAGATCCGGACGTACCAATTTAACTTTCCTCGCTATTGAGTGTCGCTTGCATGTTGCTTTCCACATTTTACCGTTTTAAAGTGTCTTGATCTAACTGACTATTATTATGCACGATTTCCCGAGGGTCTTGCGTACCGTGCGCCTGATCGTGTACGGTTCCTGAATTTTTAAGGTTCAAGGTAATTTCGAAGACAATTCATTTTCCCTCCGTTGCTCGCTTTTTTTTCTTCGTTATCTATACCCTCACTTATCTGTCTGTTTTATAATTATTCTTATTTCACAATTCTTCCATTGCGATGGGAATATCTTGTCGTTGCTTCCTATTGGTTCACATCGACATCGAGGTGGGGGATCGCTGGTGCACAGCGATTTTCCCGTGTTCACCCGCGTTCGTCCCCCGTGTTCATCCATGTGTTCAACATCGCAACACGAAGTACACGGTTGGATTTTTGAAATATCAAAGTTTCATGGTGGCACCGATGTAAGAAGGCGTTTAGGTCGGAAGTACCTTTCGAAGTCAGAGCTCCAAAAATGGATCCGAAGACCGATTCGACGATCCTTGATGGCACTGTCAGCCGTTCGATCGAGATAGGTCTTCGTGTGATCGGCGTTTGGCCCGACTCGTCCTGCACGGTCCTTCGTCGCGCCTTCTGGATGATCACTCTGACGATGGCGCAGACCTTTCAATATCGATATTTCGTCATACACGTCCGCACGGACGACCTGTCGCATCTGATGGATGGCCTCAGCACTACGATGTCTTATAGCCTTCTATTATTGAAACTCACGATATTCTGGATCAATCGGCGGTGAGTCCGTCTCATTTACATCTAGGTTTCAAAACGTTGTTATGAAACGACGACGTGGACGCAGTCTTTTCGTATGTGTCTAAATCAATTTTAGATTAGTCTAATATTTTTGAAAAATATATCATAAAATAAAAAATTATTTTGTACAGTGACATATATCAATGATCAAATAGATATAGATTTACGCAATTAAAATATTTAATCGTCATACACTATTAAACTCGTGGTCAAATTATACCTAATTTGAATATCATTTTTTAACCATTTCAATAAGTCGCCACTGCTCCTGTTCAATATGTCGTTAATTTAACTAATCCAATGAAGTTAGAGTAATACTGTGTTAAAATAATAAACTTAGGAGTAGACACACATATGGTAGTTAAAAATAACGAAATATTATTTAACTTAAGGTACTGATTTAAATTTTATTTCTTTAATAATTAACAGTGTATGTACCTTCGTTATGATTTGAAGTACGCGATGTGTAAAGAAAATAAAATATTATCACATTCTACTATAATCATAAGACAGTTCGAAAGGCATGTCTTCAAGTTTTTTCGCAGGATATTTTACGACATCCTGGAGATGATGGCCCAGGATCGGAGCGAGTGCGTGACCGAGTGGGCCGTCTGCTCGATGTCGAGAACGATTGATGTGTCGCATCGGTCCTCCAACCTGATCATCGGCCTCTACTCGATGTCAGTGTTTCTTTACGGTACTGGCGTACTTGTTGCTCACGCCGACAAGCCCGACGAACAGCTCTCGGTGCCAGCGCGAGAGCTGTTTCTCAAAATGGAGCTACCTTTCGAATCCAATGCCTCCCCTGCGTACGAGCTCGTCATGATCACGCAGTTTTTCCACCAGCTCGCGGCAGCCACGATAGTCGGTGTGCTTAACGCCCTGATTGTCTCACTGGTAAGTAAAGATGCTTTAAGCTGACGAAGATGATTGACTTGAAAGAGAACGCTTTATAAGTTAGAAAGTTAGAAAGGCTTAGTTTTCTAATTTTTAAATAAATCTTATTGATATAATAAGTCAACATATAATTCATTGTGTTTTTTGAGCAAGTTTCTTGATTTTTTTTTTAAATAAAAAAGTGAAAAAAATTTGTTTTTATATTTTATACTTATTCAATAAAGAGAACCAGGCAGACTGGATTCTAATTCCGAAGCATTCATAATTAAATTAATATGTATCGCACTAAATGTATAATTATACCACGTGGAGATGCGTAATTTATATAAGTAGCATAGTAGAATAATAAAGTAATTTCGATCGGCTCTCTCGCGTTTTGCGGCGCATTGTTCGTAATGAGTGTTCTCTATCATCCACGCGATTAATAACTTACTTCATTTATTTCATTTGTGCGTAATGAATTCGTTCTCGTAAGCTTAATCGATAACCGATAATGCGAAGTGCAAGCGTCTCCATATTTTTGCCGTTAATTTCCTCCGTTAATTTTTACAATAAGCTACATGTAATATCATCCAAAGTAATGCATAATTTTCTTTATTTCTTGGATTTAATTATTATTTATACATATTTTATTTACATATATTTAATCTTTTAATAAAATATCTTTGTAATTAATATTATACAGGGTCCCTAAAAAAAATTTTAACATTTATATGAAATTACCATTTTTAGAGAAGCAGAACTGATAATGTAAGATAGCATAGTAACAAGT
>NW_020219608.1:8270-15054 GCF_003070985.1 Temnothorax curvispinosus | reverse complement strand
TTTTTAGAGAAGCAGAACTGATAATGTAAGATAGCATAGTAACAAGTATACTTTGTATTCAAACAGTGTTTACCATCATTGTTATGTGGAAGATCTTCGACAGAAAATTGCAAATGTGATTGCAGCAATACTAAAAGAAATATACCTCAGGGCTCTGTAGACCACTTGGATAATATTTTAAGAATATGTTGACATTGAGGGTAAACAAGTGGTAACTCTTTGAAGACAAAAGAAAAATTTGTTACTATGATATCTTGCATTATCAGTTTTGTTTCTCTAAAAAGTTTTACTTCCATGTAAGTGTTAATATTTTTTTGATGCACTTTATTTTACACTTTATCACTCACTTTATATTATCTACATATTTTTAATTTAATATTAATTATTGTATTAATTACAAAAGTTTAATTCTAAGATATAATAGACTTACTTATCTGCTGTTGTTTCTTTGTTAATAAACTTTTGTACTCACAAGTTGTTCTTTGCACTGAATCGCGGTGGTATCGGAAACCCACTGCAGGGCGTTGACCGTTATTTTTAGATTCTTCACGTAGGTGGGCAAATCGATATAATGTGCCGAGGGTTGGTAGAAATATCCTCAGGTGACGACACGTTCGACTTGCGAACCTCGACTATCAAAGCTTTAATACGTCGACATCAGAGAATTATCGCACTCTCGACCGACATCGAGACTCTCTTCTCGTATATAGCTTTGATGCAATTCCTGTGGAACACCTTGGTCATCTGCTGTCTCGGATTTCTAATCGTGACTGTGAGTGGATGCTTCGTGAAATCGAAGATGCACACGGTTAATATATATATGGCAATAATATTAAATTGCCATTACACAAAACATTTTTATTTCAAATTGTCGGTTTATTGATATGCAATAAAACAAAATATCTCGTACGAGAATATTCAAAATAATTGGATGGTGCTCAAGTGTAGGTTTTAAAGCACTCTTATTTTTCTTGCCATTTAGAGTGTGTTTGACGTTTGATATTATTTCCGATTATATTACAGTCGATCAGCGACACGCAAGGATCCACGATGTTGATTAAATCTTTTTTTTTTTACGTTGTCATCACCTTGGAGGCATTCATATTTTGTTATGCTGGAGAATACCTCAGCGCCAAGGTGAAGAACGATTATATATAATTGTAGTTAAATATAATTATTATCTTTATAAATTCAATATTTTCTATTCATGATTATAAATGCTCAATAAAATCTTGATATAATGATATATATATAGTTAAAATTTTCTTGTCAGTTGCAAATGCAAATCCTGTATAACTGTCTGTATATAATTTTATCATCATATACTCGTTTCTTCAATATCGAAATATTATTGAAAAAATATTTTTTGAAAAATATGTCAGTGACAATGTACATTATAGAATAATAATCTCTTTCGCATGTTTAGCGCTATATTTTTTTATTATAATTCTAAATAAATTTGATCATTCACTCGATTGCAGGGCAGAATGATCGGTGATGCAGCGTACGAAGCGAAGTGGTACAATTCGAATCCCACGCAGAGTCGTATTTTATTACTGCTGATTTTGAGGTCGCAAAGAAAGTTAACTATTACTATTGGAAAATTTATGGATCTCTCTCTAGAACGTTTTACAACAGTAAGATGCGTTTTCAAAACGTTTTGCTGTATCTGTTATAGGTTGTACGTATATCTTGAATGAAAATACGTACGTTGCTAATTTTAATTCAATTTATAAATTAGAAGAAAATATATTTTTACATGTACCTGTAAAAAGAATATATTTTTTATGTTTTATTACATTTTTACATCAGCTTTATAGATAAAAGTATATTGCGTTTCAGTAGCTGTTACAAAATACGACAAGTTCTACCTTCTTTCTTCTAGATTATTAAGGCATCAGCGTCTTACGTATCCGTGCTGCATGCTATGTCCTGAAAGCCGTGTATAGTCGAGAAGGCAATACCCTCCGTGTGTTTATGTAACTATAATTATGTTATAAGAGACGTGACATCCCGTGAATTCTAGTAACTCATTAACGTTCCACGAACGTCAATGTCCTTATGTAAAACTACATCAATATATCTCATTCGATTCGATAATAGCATTGTACTTTTTATAGACAAATGTCTCTATGCGCCGCTCGACGTCCTTTCCTCATCATTGAAAAACTTTCATCCCCGCTTTCGATTTATTCTTAGAAATTTGTTTTCCACAATTCTCCCGCTCTTCGTTTCTTCTTGCCGTTCAAAAGTTTTAAGTATTCCACGCAGGCATTTAGTACTCACGTGTGTTCAGCGCACGTACATTTGCCTTGCATTTTTAATGCAAATAACAGACAGCGACCGAGCGAGGATGCGTACACAAGGGTGATATTGGACGCTTTCGTGGCTGCGTCTGTCCATTTTTTTTTTTCGTAATTATCGAGGCATCGTTCTATAGTTTTTACTCGTGACTTCCAAGATGAGAAAAAGACGTAAAATACGCGATGAATAATTACTGTCTCATGCATGTACACATGGTCGAGGTAGGGTCTGTCGAGTGCTGAGTCCGCAGTCTCCCTGAGACTTCTCGATCGACCATATCTGAGAACTGACTTGGGACTTTCAATCATGCCACAGTCGGAAATTTCGCCTCCTATTCTATGATATTCCGGAATCAACGTTTCGTCAGCACAATATCTCGTAACTGCAGTAAACAATATTTGAGTTGTCCGATCATTCGGGCTAAAATAATCCGACGTGAATCGAGCCCTTCTACATTTAGTCTTATCTATAATGTAGACAGAGAGAGGAAAACCGAGAATTAGTGATAACTCACGGTGTCGCCGGTTTGAAGAAGTGTCTTCGAGCACGATGGAGAACGAGATAGATTCGATGACCACCGTGTCTCGCTCCGTAGAATACGGCCTTCGTTTGATCGGTGTGTGGCCGGGCACGTCGTACGCAATTTTATTTAAAGTCCTCAGCATATCGTCGATGATCGTGTTTCAAATCTTTCAATATCAACACGTGATTGTGAACTTTGGCGAGGAAGACCTAATGATTCTCATGGACGCGTTAAGCGTAACTTTCGCGTACACCCTTCTGCTTATTAAAATGGTTATTTTTTCGTTCAATGCTCGGTAAGCTTTTTCAACATGATATTATACCGAGCACAGAATTAAATGTGATTCGCAAAACAAGCATCTTCCACATTTCTTTCGTTCTGTATCTCAGGTTATCAAGAGAATTTTTTTCATTTATATAAATTTCACCATTAATTTATATAACTTTTTTTTTCGACATCTTGCAAAGACATTTATGTGTTTTTGCGTAACCACATCTCGATATTTCTTTAAATAATCCATTACAGTCTGCTGAACGAAATCATGACATGTATGACCAAGGACTGGAAGGAGTGCAATATTTCGGACGAGTACACGATGATCAGAATAGCTTACGTCTCTCGTTTGGTCTCCAACAGTATAATCTGCTCGCACATGATGTCGGTATTCCTCTACGCGATAGGCACATTAATGAAGATCAAGAATGAAAATCAAACCGATAATCGAGAGCTCATCATTAAGATGGAGATACCCTTCGAGATTGAGAGCACATCGGTACACGTAGCTGTCCTCGTTACGCAATTTATTCATCAGACGACTGCGGCCGGTATGGTGGGCGTATTGAATTCTTTGCTGATAATATTGGTAAGTTCGAGCGTACGTGCGATTGTCTGCTGTTCCTGCTAACTGTAAAAGAAAATAATTACGATATGATACTAAGAAAGAAGATTCTAAAATATCTTAAGTATATGTATGTATATATAGTAAAAAAAATATATTAATTATACAAATATGATTATTTGTAAAATGAAGTTACACAAGTAGACATGAAAAGCACACTCTTTATTTTTGTTTGACATGTTGATTTAGATTCTAAACGAAACAAATGTACATTATTCATGAACATTCTTGTCATTCGCACTGATTGAAGCAAATTGTTCGCGTTTGTTCGCAGTTATTTGCTTTAAATCTAGATGTTAAAATTGTACTAAAAACATATCGCGATGTTTAGGTTCTTCACGTGTGTGGGCAGATTGACATAATACGGCAGAAATTGAGTGAAGTTACACAGAAGAGCATCGAGCAAGATATAAACGACAGCGTTTTGAAAGCGCTGATCGTTCGGCATCAACAGATTATCACCTTCTCCAAAAAAATCGAGGCTCTCTATTCGAATATCGCACTAATACAATTCGTATCGAACACTCTGGTTATCTGTTGTCTGGGATTTCTCATCGTGATCGTAAGTATATCAAATTAATACTAATTTCTTCGAGATATAAAATAACAGAAAATTTCAGTCTATCGGTGCCCCGGGTGGATCGATGATATTAGTGAAGTCCGTGTTCTTTTACTTTGTTATGAGCTTGGAGGCATTTATATATTGCTTTGTCGGAGAACATATCAGTACAAAAGTCCGTATAAAATACACTGTAACATATATTTATTTCATATACCATATATTGCTCTACGACGAGATTTATTATATATTTTAGAGCGAAATGATCGGCGACGCGGCGTACGAATCGCTTTGGTACGAAATGAGCCCGAGTCAAAATCAAGATATTCATATTATGATCATAAGATCCCAAAAACATTTGACGCTTACAATAGGAAAAGTTATGGAACTCTCTTTAAAGCAATTTGCTAACGTAAGAATTTAGTTAAATAATGGAAGCGATGATAAAAAGCTACATTTGCGTGCACGGAGTGTTATCACAATGATATTTTGACAGTCATTTCTTAATCGTTGCGTTCTAATACGATACATTTGCAGCGTACGATAACCATAATCATTTTTATCACGTTATAGATCGTGAAAGCTTCGGCGTCGTACGTGTCGGTGTTGCATGCGATGTATTGAAGCCTGAATGTACTTTATACGCTGCTTATATGTTCGCATGTTGAAGACTATAATACTTTTACGCGATCGACAATTTTCCTATTCAGAGACTCGATGGGGTTTCATATCGAGTGTATACGCGAGTAGAGAGGAGCAAGAAAATTATTTGTCGAAGCATCGATTCGTGACAATCGTACTTGGTTTGTAGTGCATAAGCATTATAGCTATAAATACAACGATTCTCTCAATCGATGTACTTTGCCAGATCTGACGAAATCAAAATAAAAGCATTTTTTAAAAACAGAAATTTAATTTAATTATCGAATATATATCACCTAAATTTTTTTTATATTGTTTAAGATCAAAATGTGGAAGATATATTTTCTTTTTTTATGAATTTATTTCTGTATACATAAAATAAATTTTAAGCATATCTATATAAAAATATACATTTAAAATATATTTTCATATAATAAATATAAAAATATATAAATACATATACACACATACACATAAGTACATGCAAAAGTATTACAAAAACTCTTTTTACTTTATATTAGATTTTTCCGAATAAAATTAATTGTATAATAAAAGAGTATTTTGTGACTAAAAATTTGGTATATATTTATTAACCGTATTTTTATCACATTTCCTATAAAAGATTTTTATTGCAATATTACTATAAATTTATTTGTTTAAGGTTTTTTTGAGCTAATGATTAAAGATGTAGTGTGAAAATATTATTGTACATAAATAGTGTTACAGTATTACGAAGTTCTTATCTTTATCACAAGAAAATGTCATTCGCTGAGATGCCTTTTCCTTCGCCACGTGCTCTAGCCTGCAGCACTGTTATCGTCACAGATCTTTCTCGGAACGACCCACAGCACCAACTGTGAACTGTGATCTTCGCACTGGTCTTTCCATCGTAACTCTCGAGGTACGTCGTTCGTTTTTCTCCCTAATAAACTCCCTCAATATGCTTCCCCGGCAGCGAGGAAACCTTTCAACCTCGCGGCAAGCAGTTCTTAGAAGCTGTGTTCTACCTACCTTGCTCATTGCATTTTTAAAGAAAAAACGTTCAGTTGCTGCATCGTGATCGGTAACTCGATGGACAAAGGGGACGACCCCACCATTCATTTTATCGTCCATCATATTATAGTTGCGGTTCTTACGCGGTACAAAATATATATTTAACAAATATTAATTTATTAATAATTGATGACATAGGATTATGTTTAGTTGTCGATTCGTGAGGCGATAAAAGTATTTGATGAAATTATAGTCTTCAAAATGTTCCTTATAGTTTTTGGGAAAGATGCGTTTCTTTGCACGCAACGGTTCGGTTCGGCCATCACGTTTATCTTATTTTATCATGTGTACCATTTCTATTGTGTTATTCAAATTTTGCAGGACAGTAATAACAATGAGCATAATTCAAGTCTCTTAGTACCAGTGTATAATGGTGAACGTCTGTTTTACATTTTTTATGCAAATGACGAACACCGGATGCGAGGGATACGTAAAGTATATAGAAAACTTCGTAGCTGTCTCTACCTGTCTTTTTTGCAACTACCGCAATTATTGACACATCGATTTATAATTTTTTTCTCGTGACTTCTGATAAACTTCTGAGACAGAGAGAAGTATAATGTGAATAACTCCTATTGGTCGGTTACAATCGAGGTGGGGGTTCTTCGAATGCTGAATTAGATGCATTCTGTTAGAATTTTACAGTTTCACTGAGACCTCTCGGCCGATCATATCTGGAGAGGAAGTCAAGTTAAGACTATCGATTATGTAGTTGGAAGTTTCGGTGGAGTTTGCCTTTCAACTGTACGAAATCGAAGGAAGTTTCAGTATTGTTTTAGTGGCAAAATCTTAAGCTGTGTTGCAC
>NW_020219608.1:0-8260 GCF_003070985.1 Temnothorax curvispinosus | reverse complement strand
ATTATTATATTGATATACATATATGTATATTAATTGCAGTTTTATTACATTTTCTATATATTTTTTATCATAAATAAGTAAAAATTTATTTTAGCGTTATTGAAATTATTTTATGGCATACCGGGATTTATCCTAGTATCCACTTCCTCTTCGAGCAGAACGAGAGCTCAGTTAAAATCAGCCCTCACATTTATGATATCTCCTGTTCATACCCCGATTGTACTGAATTACGGCGTTGAGCTGCACAAGACTGAAATTTGTTAGCATCGACATACGCTGACGAACGTTTGCTTTGCATTTTTAATGCAAATAACGGACAGAGACCGTACACGAGGGTGTAGAAGTTCTCCGTGACTATCTCTGCCTGTTCTTTTTTTTTTGCAACTGTGGTATAATCATCGAAATGTCTGATTATTTATTCGCAATTTCTAAGACAAGAGAATATGAAAAGATATGATGGAAATACGATGGATAAGTAATTTCTATTGATCGCAACTGTAAGGTGGGGTTTACTCGAGTACTGAACTCATAGAATTTTACAGTCTCACTGAGGCCTCTCTGATCAACCACATATCCACTGATGACTGTTAACCGTGGCTGAGTTAAATTATCGATTATGCTGTCAGAAATTTTAGCGCCCATTTTCTAACCGACGACGATATAAAATATAACGTTAAAGCAATCGTGTTAGAATTTCGATGCTACTTAAGCTGAGTGCGCTGTACCTATACTGATCATTTATATTAATCTTGTGTTAGCAAACTGATATCGTTTGTTGGGATTACAATCTTTCTGTAACGTAGACGGAGAAGAAAGTCGAGCACAGTATTAAACTTAAAGTATTAATGTTAAATCACATTGATGCTATCGTGCAGTGAGACTGATTTAATCGGGGCTCAATGAATAACGGCATAGAAACGGTGAATACCGTGTGTCACCCTATCGAGTTCGGACTTCGCGCGATCGGCGTATGGCCGGGCACGTCGTATGCAATTTTGCGCCGAGTGTTCTGTATATCTTCGGTGATAATGTTCCAGACCTTTCAATATCAACACTTGATCATGCATTTCCGCGAAGAGGATCTTTTGCTCCTCATGGACGTATTAAGCGCAACTTTGGCTTACAGTCTTCTGCTCATCAAATTGATTATTTTTGCGTTTAATGCTCGGTAAGCTTGCTACTAAGGTTCTTTGTTGCGGTACGAAATTATAAATACGATTCGCAAAGTAAATATGTCTCGGGTTTGTTTTAGATTCCAGGTCGTAATAAATTAAAAGAAAGACTCTTTAATTTATATAATTTTTGCTATTAAATCATAACAACTCAATAACATCTCGCGAAGTTAATATTTCTATAAATCCGTTGTAGTCTGCTGAATGTAATCATAGAGCGCGTAATTGAGGATCGGAAGGAGTGCGATGTTTGTGACGAGTACATGATGACTAGGATGGCGTACATTGCTCGTCGATTCTCCAACTTTATAATTACCTTGTATGCGCTCTCGGTGTTCCTTTACGCAACCGGTACATTGCTGAGGTACAAAAGTAACAATCAGACTGACACTCGAGAGCTTATCCTTAAGATGGAATTGCCTTTCGAGATCAAGAGCACAGCGGTACACATAGTTGTCCTTATTATACAATTTGTTCATCAGACAAGTGGAGCCAGTTTGGTAGGCGTGATGAATTCTTTGCTGATAACACTGGTAAGTTTTGACTGTCTTCCCTTAATTTGTCGGTGTTTCTGAAACTCGCAAAAGAAAATAATTACGATGCAGAACATGCAGAGAAAAAGAATTTATAGACTTTAATCCATTTAAGAAATAGCAAATATAATAAATATATTAATAATAATTTGCATTGTCTTTTATTCAAAAAATAAAATTGTGCTACAATTTTATTTTTTGAATAAACAATGAAAACACGTTTCCGTTTTCACTTTAAACTGATTATGAATGCATATCGTGACGTTTAGGTTCTTCACGTGTGCGGACAGATTGACATCGTGCGACAAAAATTGAGTGAAATCACGCGAAAAGATATTAAGCGAGGTGTGAACGAGAGCATCGTGAAAATATTGATTATTCGTCATCAAAAGATTATTTCTCTTTCGAAAAATATCGAAGACTTTTTCTCAAATATCGCGCTAATACAATTCGTATCAAACACTCTGGTTATTTGTTGTCTAGGATTTCTTATCGTGATCGTAAGTAACACGTGAAATAACATAACTCGTTTGAAATATGAGATATTTGAAATTTTTAGTCCATCGGTGTTCCGGGCGGATCGTCTATGCTAATAAAGTCCGTGTTCTTTTACATTGTTATGAGCATGGAGGCATTTATATTTTGCTTCCTCGGAGAGTATCTCAGTACGAAAGTCAGTATATCACGCAAAGCATTTTGCGATACAACATATGCTAAGATTTATTGCACATTTCAGAGTCAAAAGATCGGCGACGCGGCGTACGAATCGCTTTGGTACGAACTGAACCCAAATCAAAATCGAGACGTCCTGCTCATCATCATAAGATCGCAGAAGCACTTGACGCTCACGGTCGGAAAGGTCGTGGATCTTTCCCTCAAGCAATTCGCTGGCGTAAGGAAATTAGAGATATGTAATGAAAGTAACGTTAGAAAAGCTATATCTGTAGGTAGGCTGTTAACGTGAATGATGTTTCGACAGCCGAGCAACGTTCTGTAGTCGTTTCGTCGTGGCACGATGTTCGCGTACGATGGCAGTAATTGCTTCTATCACGTTGCAGATCGTGAAAGCTTCGGCGTCATATGTGTCGGTGTTACACGCAATGTATTGAAGCCTTAAACTGCACGCCGCTTATATCTTCGCGTGCAGAAGGATATAGTACTTTTATCACCGTCAGTCGTTTACACGGTTAACAATTTTTCTATTCAAAGAGGCGGAGTTTCACATCAAGTGTATACGCGTGTAGACAAACAGGGGTAACGGAGCATCGATTTACCGAGGTACCTGTTCGCGATGGCTTTATTTAGCCTGTAGTTCACAAGGACAGAACTATAAATACATTGTTGATATTTTAGATTGATGTATTTTACCGAGTCGGACAACGAAATGATGACCAGAATAAACGTATTCCCCATTGAGAGAGATTAATTTAATCATCTAATACTAGCGTTTTTATATTAAAATCAAAAATTAATTTGGAAGATTTTTAAGATAACTAAACGAAATTATATGAAATAAAACTTAAGATGTTAAAAATGCAGTGTAAAAATAATAAACACAAATAGAGTGATATAGTATTATGGAGTATTCGCTTCGGTTACAAGGAACAATTTTCCGCTGACTGAATTTTCCTTTGCTTATATCGTCGTTCTGTAATCCTGCACCCGTCGTCGTTGAACTGCCCGAGCTTTCTGGCAAGCACAGTTGGCAGGCTACAACTGTGATCTTTACACTGGTTTTTCTATCGCAACGAACTCTTGCGATACGTCTTAGTTTTCCTCTCTCCTGATCGTCCAGAGCACAGGGGAATCCCAAATTATATTCCCTTGCAGAGTAACGAAACTTTTTACCTCACGACAAGCAGCGCTCCACCTTTCCTTTGCATGTTGCATTTTTTACGAGGGCATACAGTTGTATCGTGAACAAAAGTTCACGAAAAAAACAGAAAGAAGGGGATCCACCCTATACATATATTGTTCATGTGTATTCGTTATTTCTAAAATTATAGCTGCAGTTTGTTCTTCTTTTTTTTGTACACGATTCTTTTGTACATTTCTTTTCTTACACGCACGATTGTGTACCTATTATAAGTTGCCTGTTTTATTTCTGATACTTTAATGAAATATTAGTCGAGTTCAGAATTAGTCTGATTTCATGATAGACGAGAGTGAAACAGGATATTAACGCGAACGTGCACATGATCTTGCATAGAATATATTTCGATCTATTACAAATGATGTCCGCGGACTGGCAGGATTATACCTCGGATCGCTGTAACTCGCGCGTAATGACGGATACGGCGATTCTTGCACGCCGTACTTCGAGGTGAATCATCGGCATGCAAATGGTCGCCGTATTTTTATACAGCACCGGTGTACTCGCCGCTGACGCAAATAGTCTCGAGACATTTTAAAGCCGAGAATGGTTAACAAATATCTTTTCAAAATATCCGGCGGATTTGACGAACGAAGTTACAATTTACAATACGTTGATTATTAAGCACCAGCGTATTATTGTATTTGCGGAAAATATCGAAACTCTTTACACCGTACATCGCACTAATGATGCTTTTATCAGACACGATCATCATATGTTGTTTAGGATTTTTTATTGTCACTGTAAGTAACAAGTCCAAGATGACGTTACTAATAGACACAAATATTGCATATCGGGTCGAAAAACTGTTGATAATTATTAACACTGAAGAGATGTCTGGAGGTATAATATGCAAATAACTCATACTAAGTTACTGTTTGCGTACATGGAAATTTATTCAGTCGCTCGACACACTCAATGCTGCAGCGATTTTAATAAAGTGCGTGTTATTCTACATTTTGATGAACGTCGAGGCATCCATTCATATGCTGTTTCTCCGCGGTGAATATCTGAGCGCTAAGGTTAGCGTCGAGATAACAATGGCAGCTTCATTAATTCGCGGATATCGTATTTTTTCACTTTTCAGAGCAAAATGATTGGAAGTGCGGCATACGATTCTCTCTGGTACGATTTTCCAGCCAAAGAAAGTCGGACTGTACTATTCTTGATTCTGAGATCGCAGAAAAGATTGACAATCACAAGCGGGAAAATCGTCGACCTTTCTTTGAAGCGATTTAGCATAAGATATAACTTATGATATTTTTCTGGCATTTGTCTGTCTTGTGTTTAATGTGAAATCGAATATTTATAACAGACTTTATTCTAATAATTATTTTTTAAGATATTAATTAATATTAAAACAAGACTTTGCTATGTTGTTATAGTAATAACATACAGTTTGAAACAAAATTCATTATTCCTATTTATTAATTATTGAAATAATTTAAATACAAAAATTAGCGTGGCATTATATTGGCAATGTACTGAAGAGAATAATGTATAACGGCTGTAACATGACGCAAAACTGAGTGAAAAGTAGAATTTAGTATATAGCAAGAAAATAAATATACAAAGTTTTTTCTAAATATTACTACTACTTTAGCTAAGTAGCTTCCTTTTACGAGTTGCGCAAAAAAGGGATATTACAGTCCTTAAAATGAGACCAAAAAGTACGTGACGAAAGTTTTTCTCGTTTCGACGGATATTCTTCACGATACTATATTAATAAGACAAAGTCAACCCGAGTGTTTCTTTCCTAGTGTTTTTAGTTTGTTCATCTACGGCGAAAAGGCATTGTAGAACAAACTTTCGCAATTTCGCTTTCTCTTGGCACTTCCAGCCCTCATCTTCAAGTCTTGAATTACTTAGCATGGCTGTTGTGCACAACTTCGCATCTGACACTCGCGTGTGTTTTTTCTTTATTAATTGTATAAATTTGATTTTATTTATCCAGTTTTACGAGAGAGAAGTTCAGGCTTGATAAAGTAACACAAAATAGATATTACAGTAGACAATATTTTATAATACGCATATTATATACTTGTTTTGTTTTCGAGTAATGCCATTGGTACTAGAATATATTTTACTCAGCACTTTATTTTCGCGTTTCTGCTTCTAGCTTACTTAACGATTATTGCGCGCAACTGCATCTGACGTGCAACAGAGTTTCATACAAAATTGAGCGACTATATTTCAAAAGAATAAGTTTCGAACGCGCGCACACTCTCCGCACTTACTGTGAGAAAATCTCTCGATATTAAGAAAATAATATTTCGGAAAGAGAAATTTTTCCCTCTGCTATCTTTTCTCTTCCTTAAAATATTTTCCCCTCTGCACGCAAATACAAAACTTTTCTTACGGTCGTCGAACATGGTTCAATGCCCCATGTATATTCACATGATATCTGCCGTTGCTTGAATTTTTAAAGAAAATAACGCACAAATGAATATTTAATTTATTTATATTTAATTATTATTATTTAACAGCACTAAGTTAGTTAGATATATTTAGTGTTACATTTTGAATCAACAATTACTTTAGTTGATAATATAAATTATTTGACAATTGTCCACGTGAATAATGTATTAAAATTAAAATAATGACAAATTGCTGATGTAATAAATTTATTATTGTACGCAAAGAGGAAATAAGCGGACTCGCATGGATAAAGTTTTTATTGCACAGCAATAAATTTTTCACCGATGGTTCGCATTACGCTTCGTTGCCGCCATTATCACGATTATGACTAAAGAAAATCATTTGTAGGACGTTCAACGAGATATTAACGATAATGGCTATTGACTGGGAAAAGTGTTTCAGCACGAAATTCAGTATGTTTGTGACGAAGTGCAATGTCAAACTGTCGAAGCGTTTCACTAACATAACGGTGATTCTTTATTCGACATCTGTAATTATTTTTAGCAGCGGCATTCTCGTAAAACACGTCGATAATGGCATAATCTCCAACGTTTCCACACGATTGCTTCTAGATATGGATTTGCCATTTGACGCTAATCGAAGAGTCGTATATGAATCGATCATAATTATTCAGTTTCTTCATTTACTGCTGTGTTCCGACGCAATGGGTTTAATAAATCCTCTACTCATAACTCTGGTAAGTCCTATTGCGTAAAATGTTATTATTAATTAATATAATTATTATATATTATATAATTATTATATTTTATTATTAATATTATTAGTATTATCTATTATAATTTGTATTACTTATAAAATTTACTTTTTTAATATTTTATTGATCATAATATAAATTGATTGACAGAGTGTGCATGTACGTATTGCCTACATTATCAAAAATAGTTTATTAGCAGTTGTGCTGTTTTTCAGATTTTAAAAGATTTTATGCAGCATAAATTTAACCTATAGGCATTTAATATTTTTACTTGCGACTTTTATTAAGTACAGCGGTTGAGAGAAACGTATATTTTAGATATTGCATATAAGCGGTCAAATAGATATTCTTTGTAACAGTTTGATGGAAATTTTTTCAGAGGAAAGGAAGCTCAGCCCGAGTTGTTCTATGATAAAAGAAATAATCCAAAAACACAAAAAAATTATCATCTTTTCAGAACATATTGAAAATTTATTTTTGTATGTCGCTTTGTTGATGTTCATATCGGATACTTTGATTATGTGCTTCTTGGGTTTTACAATTGTCACGGTAAGCGGTTTTGATTAATTTTGCGGTTAAGAGAAATATACACTATAGAAATCAGGTTGTATCTGCAGAGTAGAAGAGTATTAATCCGTGCCTTTATTTTTTTTATTATTTTATCACTTTTTTCTTGTTTTTATAATATTTCTTAAAATTCTAGTCGATTGGTCGATCCGATGGGTCTGAAAGTATAATCAAGTCTTTCTCATTTTACTTGGTTATGAATATGCAGACATTCGTATTTTGTCTTGCTGGAGAATACTTGAGCGCTAAGGTTAGACATTGGGACTAATATTGATAAATAAACAGAATATTACATAATTGTTCCTAAAAGCTACAAGATCCCTTATTTAATAGAGTAAAAGTATTGGAGATGCTGCGTACAATTCCCTCTGGTACGAAACAAATTCCAAAGACAGTCGAATTATATTACTCTTAATAATGAGGTCGCAAAATCAATTAACGATTACAATTGGAAAGATAATGAATTTGTCTCTGGAACAATTTAGCAGTGTAAGTCTATCTCAGATTTGTTTTGTACATAAAACATTTTACGAGTTTTATGCTGAAGATTGTTTAGCGAATAATTGTCTAAAATCAATAAAAAATACAAAATGTGTTATGTCTTCGTAAAATATAATAAAATATTACTGTCAATTAATTATTATAATATATACTGTATATTTTTTATTCGATATTTATATGTTTATATATTTGTTTTAAATAAAAAATAATATTTGCTGCTATATTCAAATTGTTATGTATTAATATAATTAATTTCTACATTAATGTTCGTGTAATAATCAAATAATACTGTTTCAGATTGTCAAGGCTTCAGCTTCTTATATGTCGGTTCTACTTGCAATGTATTGAAGCGAAACTATATTTTATTTACATACATTACATTATTGATAAACATTAATAGTTTGGTTATTCCTTATAAAAAAATGGACCCCGCAACGGTCATGGGGGGTTTTGGCTCCCAGTCAAATTTAACAATAATATA
>NW_020219607.1:0-2365 GCF_003070985.1 Temnothorax curvispinosus | reverse complement strand
GAGAGCTGAAAAAGCTAAAGACCACAGTACAGAATAAGATGGGTGAAGAATACAAAATCATGGAGCCAAAGAAAATAGAACCAAAGATAAAAATTATAAATGTGGGTAAGGAGGAAATGGAATTGGAAGAAGTAAACTTAATAAAGGCAATTAAAAAGCAAAATAAAATTGATGAGATAAAAGAAGGATTCTATATAAGAGTAGTGAAAAAAATAGTCAAAGAAGGAAGAAATGATAATATGCATGTCAGTGGGAAAGAAGAAGGCTCTTTAATACTTGAAGTGGATGATGTGACTCATGAATTAATGCTGAAAAGAGAGAAAATAAATATAAGTTGGAGGAAATGTCGTGTATTTAACTACTTCAGTGTTAAAAGATGCTACAAGTGTTGGGGATACTATCACATAGCCAAGTATTGTACTCGAAAAGATACATGTCATAGATGTGCAAGCAACTACAAGCAAACGAATGTACGATATCGAAAAAGCGGTGTGTAAACTGCATGTATAAAGTCAAGACGTATAACTTAAAGATAAATGATGAACACGATGCCCTTAATATGGAATGTCCGACATTCAAAAGAGCACTTAAAGAGGAAAAAAGGAGAACTGGCTGGGGAGCTACCAAGTAGCATCTACAGACAAAATTGGAATCAATTCTGTACACCAATGCGCAAAGCTTAATGGCACATAAAGAAAAGATACAACATCTAGTTTTGAAAAGAATGAACCCTGCAATCTTGGCGCTGTCGAAAACTAGGCTGATAGCAGATATAGAGGACAGCGAGGTGTGTGTACCGGGCTACAACATAGTAAGGTGTGATGCTGAAAGCAGAAATACAGGAGGAGTAATTTTGTATATAAGAAGTGACATAAAGCATGAGGTAGTAATAACGAGAAAATTGGTTTCAAACTGTTGGTGCGCGGTAATCGAAGTACGAGAAAATTCGTATAAGGGCACGGTAATGGTAGTGTATCACTCACCGAGTGCGTCCGATGGTGATTTTATAAGATTTCTGGAGGACATAGTGGAAACATTGGTAATTAAAGGGGAATGCCTGTTGATTGGGGACTTTAACATAGACTTATTGATAAATTTGTTTTATGGGAGAAAGTTGCAAACAACAATGTTAAGCTTAGGAATGAAACAATATGTTAATAGTCCAACAAGAGTTACAAAAGATACTCAAACAGCTATAGATTTAGTTTTTGCGAACAGTGAAGTAATGGTACAAGTATATAAAAAACCTAAAATAACAGACCATGCGTGGCTGAGAGTCGACTTTAGTATACGAAAATCGAGTAATAGATATAGAGAATTTGTTGGAAGGGATTATAAGAAGTTTAAGGCAAATGATTTTCTTAGTTTAATTATAGAAGGGAAATGTAAGCAAACAGAGCTAGATGTAAATAAGAAAGGAGATAAATTTGTAGAGAATATGGTTAGTGCACTAGACTTGTAGCGCCTAAGAAAAAATTTCGAATACCGAAAATATGGGAAGGGAAAAAATGGTTTTCGGAGGATATAAGAATGGCTGCAAATAAAAGGGATACAGCTTATATTAAAGCAAGTTACTCTGGTGAAGAACAAGATTGGCGACAATTTAAGGGTAAGAGAAATGCAGTGGTTAAACTAATCAAAGTGAAAAAGAAAAAATATTATGAAGATATGATAGATAATAATAAAAAAGACCCTACGGAAATGTGGAAAACTTTAAAAGAGGTGGTAAAGGGTGTGCCGAGTCTTAGTGAAATAAATAAAGTTGATTTTGAGATAATAGTAGGCAGTGAAGATAGTAGCACAGCGGACAAATTTAATTTATATTATGCACAGAGTATTAAGAATATAATTGAAACCATTAAAGGGGGTTTTGCAGAGTCAGATGGTATTAACATAGAAAATAAGGGAATCATGGAAGAATTCAGTAGAATCGATGCAAGCGAACTAGAACAAATTGTTATGGGACTACCTAATAAGAAAGGAACAGAAGAAAGGATAACTAGTGGTATACTAAAAATAGCCTTTCATGCAATAGAAGTAGAATTTGTAGAGTTGATAAATAACTCGTTAATTAAAGGTCAGTGCCCCGATAGTTGGAAAACGTCCACAATAATACCTATTCCAAAGATCTCTAAACCAATTAAAGCAAGTGAATATAGGCCGATTAATGTTCTACCGATATATGAGAAAGTGTTAGAGTTAGTGGTAAAAGGACAAATAGAAAAATATCTGGAAAATAATAACATTATAACGGAGCATCAATCGGGTTTTAGGAAAAAGCACTCATGTGAAACAGCTATTCAAGTTGTTATGGATGAGGAAACTGTCAGTTAGCGAAGGAAAAATGGTAGGAGTAATTTTCATG
>NW_020219606.1:0-7117 GCF_003070985.1 Temnothorax curvispinosus | reverse complement strand
AAATATGTTTTACAGCTCATAAACTTGTCAATGTCTTATTTCATGGTAATTTATACTCTACTATAACAAAAAGTAGACATCACGAGTGATTTTGCTCTATAGTTAGAAATAATATGTAGCTGATAAAAGATGCAAAATAAAAATTTGCACATAAAGAAACACTAATTATTGAAATTTATAAGTAAATCGTTATCTTATTTTACGATATCAAAAAACATGGCAGTATCTCACGCCAAGTATTAAACGCGCTAAGTACACGAGGAGCGGATGTTTTATTCTACATGATGATAAAAAAGATTAATTATAAAATATATGTAATATGTGAATATATATTTGTAACAAAAACTCTAACACTGACGCAAATATTCAGATACATAATCTTTTATTTTGATTATTACAATCATTAAAAATAAATAGAATTGATTAAATTATTAATAGCATTTTAATTGTCTTCTTTTCTGATATCCTTCTTGTTTGATATATTTCTTAACGTATATCTCTTTTCTTTTGAATAATAAACAAGTAAGTATACATTTCTAAAAATTGAGTAAAATATAAATACGTGCGTAGATATATCATAATTAACATTTCATATCCGTTATTTTCGGTTTCCAATGTTGTTATACATATTCATAGATTATTCGAAAGTATAGATAAAAATCTTCTTCGAGCGGCTTCGTTACGAATGGATGACATTAAAAGCTACAGATGAAATCGATATATTAAGAAAATACGCCGATTTTTCCAGACTATTTACGGCGACAATGACGGGTATAAAGAATCAATCCGATTATTTTAATTCCGATTATTTCGATTTATTCTGTTTTCGCATTTGATTATAGTACATATTATAAATATCGATTGTTATATGGATTGAAAGAGAATTTAAATACTGGGATATCAATAAATTGATATTTTTATCATATCACAATTTTTTAATTTTTTGTGGAATAATCAAATAAAATAATAAATGAATTATGCTGCTGCATTATATGTGTTGGAATAAAAGAAAATTTTAATACAATAAGCAAAATTTAAAGATATAATTAACTTTAACAAGAGAAAAATTTATATATATGTATACATATATATTTCTCGTTGTGTTTTATAGTGCTGATGTTACTTCTTCTGAACTCTTTCGGCTTGTTTCAATTTCTTCCGAACCTTCTTGACATTATTATACCGCTTAATGAATCTCGTGAGCGTCATTTCACATTCTTAGCCGAGTACTTCGTCGATCAAGAGCAATACTTTTATTTTATTTTAACACATAATCTAATGGCCGTTTATATCGGAGGTATTTCAATACTTTCTACTGGTACCATGCTTATGGGATTTATAATGCACATCTGCGCAATGTTGAAAATAGCAAGGTAAGAATCGCGAGAATTGAAAAATTGAAATATAACTTAATAATGGCTTATTCAAGATAAAAAGTTTCTTTCACTGTATATGCTGATGTAAAAGAAATAATTCTACAAAAATTATTTCATATACATATAATATGATGGTTTTTTATATATTGACAAAATTAATAAGTCACATGTGGGAATGGTAATAATTCAAGTATGGACAACAGTAACGGACAACATTAGTACTTTTTTTATTTATATAAGTTATTTTATTTACCCCACAATTCAATTGTTGATCTTACATTATAATAATGTAACGATGAACAAAAAAGTGACTAAAAATTGCAATTAATTTATATACGTAAATAAATACAGTATCCTTTTCCGATTAATGAATTATGTAGAAATGTAATTCGACTTCGCAGTTATCGTCTTGAACATATAAACGATAATTTACCATCAGTATCTATATCCGAAAAAGATTACATTATTTGTAAAAGAATAATCAACGCCGTTGACATACATCGCAGAGCGCTCGTGTTTGGCGAATATATACTATCTAGATAGTATATACTATCTACCCTCATGTGGGGGTAATATGCCACATATACAAAAATGTATAGTAATTTAACTTTAGAAGGGCATTCTTGTCTAAAAACATGTAAAAGAATATTTTTATTACAATTTTAATAAAACACTAAGAAAATTCTAAGAAGCACTTGTCATACTGTACTTACCCCATAAAAACAATAATACTGACAGGAAGTAAGTAAAACTTGGACAAAACGTCCAGATATAATATTTTTAACAATTTCATAGTATTTACAACAACGCTCCTAGCCGTAGCTTTGTTTAACATAATGAGTGGCATATTCCCCACACTAGCATAATCCTCACACTGGCATATTCCCCCCAGTTACCCTATTTTTTATCCTGTTTATTTTTACATCCTGTTATTTTTACATCCTGTTTATATCCTTAAACACCCAATGTAACTTCACAAGCAAAAAGCAGCATTTACATATTTATTGCAAACCTTCGTATGATCAATTGAGGTCTATTAATCACTTTAACACCTTAGGTATGCCATGCAATGTACGATTTCGTTACAAGCGCAAAAGCTGCTGCTTTTTATAATGCAGAGAAATACAAAAAATTACTATTTTACTGTCGGTAGCATTTTCGTCGCTTCTCTAGAAGGTTTTGCCTCGGTAATGTACTCGTAATAAATAAACAAATATATATATATACATATATATGTTTATCAACTATTGTATATGTGTATATATATAGTATATTCTTTATTTTAAATTATATACCTTGAGAACATAAATAGAATATATATTCTAGATGACGAGTATGACAGTATCTTACTTCACAATGATTTACTCCACACGATGACCACATAGGATGCGATACAACATTTAGTAGCCCGTCGTATTATAGACAATTACACAAGATTTCTGAAGGAGCCGATATTCTGTCGAGCAATCGGATACCGACAATATTTTCAACTTTCACGGAAACTCAACGAAAGGAATCCAAAGTTTGCAATAATGTTACATCACATGGAGCAAAGTATTAATATCAGTAATAAAGACAGATTAAAATACGTTATTGAAATTATGGAATATCTTAGTGTTCAAAATTCAAATTTCTTTATTTGGATGATCTGCATGCAAAAAATAATTTGTTTAAAAAACAATTGAAACACTTGGAAATAAACCTGAGAATTTCATCGAAGTTTTTATAATGTCGTTTGTTATGTTATCTTTGAATCTTTCAATTATTAACTAAGTTAAACATTAATCAACTTTAAAATTATCAGTGTTTATCTAATCATTTTAACTCTTATTAAATTTATTACTTGTGACACGTGTTCTTTACGCTGTCCATATTTATAGTAATTAAATATTACATAAAATCGAATAAGTATAATCTTTCCAAGTGAATATTTACTAAGAAAGGAAGAAACCTTTAATATTCCCGCTATATCCTCTTATTTGGATTTATTACTTTTTTTATATATGTAATTTTATAAATTTCACTCACATATACACTTAATGAGACCGCACATTTCTTGCACATTAGTATTTTAATAACTAAATAAAACTAAGTATGAATTTCTATATGGCACGACATGGAAAACACTCGCGTAACAGAGCAATCTCAAAATCTCGGGTACTCGCAACTCGTGCGTTTGCGTAAAAGAGTCACGGTGTGGTCTCGCTCCGCGCGTACTTGGCGCAAGACACTATAATACCGTGTCTCTTGATTCGTAGCACGATGTTCGCGACGCGACGTTTCGAATGACTGTGAGGGTGTCGCGTGAGAAATCTTCTGAAAGCCCAAAACGCGCCTGCGCCAACGTGAGAAAAAAAGAAGGGGATATTATTTCACCCTTGCCTTGAGAAAGGCTACATCTGACGAATATAACGTGCAATTTCGATAATTCAACTTTTTGTCGTCCCCTTCGGCGCCGTAAAAACGCGAGCGATCGATGGTCGCCCCCACCTTGACGCGATACCGTGAACGCCGATGACAATATTTTATAAAAACATCCGGTGAGGGTGGAAACGGTTATATCATTCTACCGGAAAAAACGCATACGGTGCCTCAATATTGTTTTTAACATGTTGTTGAATCGCGAGAAGACAGATTTTGCCGAAAATCATTATTACAGATTAAATCAAATACTTCTGTCGACGGTCGGTCTATGGCCATATCAACGCTCGAAATTTACGATAATTAGTCATATCTTCCATTTTGCTATAATGGGGTCTTTCGTGTTTTTTCAGGTAAATATATATTCTTTCTAAATATTGTACATTATACGTATTATTTAGTTCTGCACAATTTGGTTTTATATACTCTCGTAAGTTTCGACTAACTTTGTAAAAATCTAATTAAAAATGACTCTAATAACACAAATCTATTATGAGAACATAAAAATTAAACACGTTAGTATAACAGATTTATATATTCGAAAAGAGTGTATATACAACTAAGGCATACCATTTCTGATGATGTCCTCATCACTTTCAGTTAACATCGTTTCTCACATTACAATTCACCCTGGATCTCTTTATTATGGTGCTCTCGTACGCCGTACCGAGTTTCTCATATATCGTACAGTACTGCGCATTTTGTGTAAATCGCAACGATGTAAGTTAGCCACTGTATCCCATCATTTCTTTTCACTCAATAGTCAGAAAATCATCTGAAATAATCCGATCATATAGGTGAAGCGAATTTGGAAAGATATACGTGAGAATTGGAGTCTTTTGAAAGATGAAACGGAACGCGACATAATGCGGCAACATTCATCTTTTGGTGAACTAATGACGAAACTCACATTATGTATGAGAGTTATAAAAAAACGACAACATGTCATACAGATTTTGTCCATATACAAAAATGTCTATAAAAAAGTTCTTAGTATAATTATAACTATTAATAGTTACTACACTGAGAAAAAGAATTTGTTGAAAAACGCAAAATGTGTTTCCAACTAAAATATTTAGTCCGATATGTTTAACCAAACATTAGTTTTAACTAAACATTAGGTGAATTAATTAATTCTTGATTAAAAAATGAATTATACCTTTTTTGATGCAACTTAATGATTGTTGAATCAACCATTGGATCAACAATTATACAAATAGAGTCCGTACAACCAATTTTTTTCTCAGTGTATTAATCATTTTTCCTAAAACACGATTTTGAAAGCTCGTGTTTATTTCTGAATTTCTGTCACAGCTAATTACTCATTATCGTCCTCATTACCTATTCGTTTCGTTTATGTCTAAAACCTGCTTAATAATTTGCACAATAAACTATATTTTACACACATTAACAACAACTATTGAGTATTATACTCAATCAGTACAAAGAATTTTATATATATGTATGTATTGATGTAATTCCAGTGAGTTTCATCATAAGTATGATTCTGTATGCAATCACTGAACTGTTACCGACTATTCTTGATTTAATCTTTCCGATAAATCAAACGCGTCCGCAAGAGCTCCACGCTTCGACAGAATATTTCATCGACAAAACAACGTACTTTTATCCAATTTTTTGCCACTGGATAATTTCCTTGCTTTTCGGTGCCTCTGTTCTTATAACTACAGGTTTGTTCGAAATAATATACATCGAAAATATTTGCGGATTATTAAGAATCGCCAGGTGAGACTTAAAGTTCAATACTTGAATAATGATTTATGTTTATAATTGAAATAATGAAGTAATCGAAATTAATGTGAAAAATAAAGTAATATAACATTTTACATACTAACTTTGGAGTCCAGATAATATACGTAAAAAAATTTATATAAAAATCAAAATTATTTAATATATATAATATGTGTAAATATTATTATATCAAAATTACGAATAAAGAAGCGATTAAATATATTTGCAGCTATCGGATTGAACACTCAATAGACAAATATGTATCGCATAATTCTGCACAAAAAGATTGTGTAGCTTATCAAGGCATAATCACCGCAGTGGATATACACCGAAGAGCCCTCGAGTCGGTATCTCTATATATGTATATGTATAATATACATTTTTTGCAAAAATCGAAATATTTATATCGATTTTTCATTTAATACTATACGCAGATGCATTTGATATGCAATATATTTCATCTTTGTCTTTTATTATTAAAGATGCAGTGAATTTATGGTAAACAGTTTTGTGCCATATTTTGTCTTACTAATTATAATCGTCGTTGCATCTACAAGTTTGAACTTATTCCGAGTAAGTTATTTTTTCTAAATCTTTCTTTACAACAAATAATCAAGCTATGAATTTTTATATAGTATAGACGATTTTTGTATTTTAGCTGCTCAGAGCAATAACTTTGCGAAATATGTACGAGTTACTTGCATCAACATTATTCGTCGGTTTTCATTTTATAATCATGTTTATCAGTAATTACTATGGGCAAAAACTTACGGATTATAATAACGAAATTTTTAATACTGCGTGAGTATTTATCGCGATTACATAATCACTCTCGTTATTGTCAACCAGAAATTAAACTTCCTAAAATTAGATGAGGTTTCAAGAAAAGCTTGGAATATGTAAAATAATGTTTTATTAACAGATATAATGTAAAATGGTATAAGACTCCAATAAAGATGCAGAAATTACTATTATTTATAATGCAAAGTACTACAACGCCATATGTTATAAATATTGGTAACTTACTTTCCGCTTCAGTCGAAGGTTTTTCTAAGGTAAAGAGAAGTGACATGGTATATATGGAAGAATCACAGATTTTTATTAACGGAAAGCATTTAACAAATATGTTTTACAGCTCATAAACTTGTCAATGTCTTATTTCATGGTAATTTATACTCTACTATAACAAAAAGTAGACATCACGAGTGATTTTGCTCTATAGTTAGAAATAATATGTAGCTGATAAAAGATGCAAAATAAAAATTTGCACATAAAGAAACACTAATTATTGAAATTTATAAGTAAATCGTTATCTTATTTTACGATATCAAAAAACATGGCAGTATCTCACGCCAAGTATTAAACGCGCTAAGTACACGAGGAGCGGATGTTTTATTCTACATGATGATAAAAAAGATTAATTATAAAATATATGTAATATGTGAATATATATTTGTAACAAAAACTCTAACACTGACGCAAATATTCAGATACATAATCTTTTATTTTGATTATTACAATCATTAAAAATAAATAGAATTGATTAAATTATTAATAGCATTTTAATT
>NW_020219605.1:0-3350 GCF_003070985.1 Temnothorax curvispinosus | reverse complement strand
CATATGTTCAGAGTAGTTCAAGACTTTGCCAATGTCATTAATATATAAAGAGAATAAAGGTGGACCAAGGACAGAGCCCTGAGGCACTCCACAAAGCATTGACAGCCAAGACGAAAACAAAAAATTAGAGAGAGAGAGAGAGAGAGGGAGAGAGGGAGGAAGGGAGGGAGGGAGGGAGAGAGAGAGGGAGGAAGAGAGAAAGGGAGGGAGGGAAGGGGGAGAGGAGAGAGAGAAAGAGAGAGAGAGAGAGAGAGCGGGTAGGGTAGATAAAAGAAGAGTAGAGAAAGAAAAGGATAAGAGGGAGAAAGGAGAGAAAAGATTGGGAGAAAAGAAGGGGGAGGTGTAAGAGAGGAGAGAGAGAGAGAGAGAAAAAGAGGAGGGGAGGAAAATTTATAAGGTGGCTTTTTGGAATGTGGCGAGGTTAACAAATAAGGTAAAGAGTTCTGGAAGGGGCTGGAAGAATGGAATGTAATGGTGTTATGTGAAACGTGGGTAGATGGAAAGGGATGGAAAAAGATAAAGGAAAGGCTACCGAAAGGTTACGTATGGGAAGTGCAAAAAGCAGGGAGGAAGAATCGGAAAGGAAAGGCGGTAAGAGGAATGATAGTAGGGGTGAGGGTAGGGGTCAAAATGGAAAAAGAGAAGACAAGAAAAGATAAGGAAGGGTTACTGTCGATAAAGGTAAGGTTAGGCGACGAGTGGTGGAGGATAGTAGAAATGTATACGCATGGACGGGAAAGGAGGGGGGATTCGTAGAAGAGAATAAGGGAGAGAAGGGGGAAGGGGATAGAAAAAACAAAAAATGAAAAGGTAAACGGGGAGGGAAGAAAGCTATGTAGGTTTTTGGAGGAGCATGGATAAGCGATTTTTAACGGGGGAATCAGAAAAGATGAGGAGGAAGAATGGACGTATACAAAGGGGAGAGGAGAGTCGATGATTGACTACCTGTTGGGGAACAGAAGGCCGAAGGAGAAGATAGAAAAAGTAGTGGTGAAAGCGAAGGTCGACTCAGACCACCAGCCAGTAACGGCGCCCGCGGTCGGCCGTTTCCTGGAGGATTTCCGTGTTTCGCGGCGGGTATTTCCCTTTCTTTGATGTCTTCGTGCCCTTTCCCTGGGCCCCGCGTTTGCGCGGAGACGGGCGCGGCTCTTCTCTTCCGCCTTGGCCTACTTTGCGGACTCGTGGATTCGGGTCCGTTTGTTTGGTGTGTTGTGCGGCGAAGGTCAACGATCCCGAATTGCGACACCTAGCTGTCAGTGTTGCTTCCGGATCTTGCCAAACTCACCTGAGGTGGCATTCCGGGTTTCGCAAGTGACACAGGTCACTCGCCCGGAAGCAAAAGCGCTGACAGCTGAGTCAGCACCGCAGAAGCTAACGCGCGAGAGATAAAAGCCCGCCCTTCCGAGAAGCGGCGAGCAGTCTGGAACGAAAGGCTAGATCACGCGCAACCGAATGTAATCGACTACACGAACGCCCGCAAGTCAGGGCAGTAGATTAAAAACACCTGTGTAATAAGATATCTAAGTTTATTAAACGCTATTCTACAAAAAATCTGGATTCGTGTGTCTTCTCTCTCCCGGCGGATTCCAAAGAACTCCATGCCGACCCTGCAACCCCAGGCGCGGCACAACAATTGGTGGCAACGGTGGGATTTCTGCCAACCGGACGAGAAGACATCCTGCCAGATCTACAGCATCCTGAAAAAGGGAACGGATCATAAAGCGGCGGCAAAACACCCCGGAGAGGAACAGCCAGCCGGATCCCGAATGAGCAACACGTGAGACAACGGTAGCAGCCGCCGAGCGTTATCAGCGACATCGGAGAAGCCCCGACCTACCGCACGGACTCGCCAGCTCGAGACAACGCCACAGGGACGCACCGAGCCAGCGAAGCAGCGCAGCAGGGATACGGCGAAGCAGAGACGACACAAAGCAGCGGAGCGGCCCTGCAGGACTCCGACACAACAGAAAGCGGACACCATGCGTTGCGCGGCGATACTGTAAGTCCGAAGCAATTTGTAAGCCGACTACGGCACGCGCCGAGCGTAGAAATAGCGAGCGTTCCCCGCGATCAAAAGTCGAAGGAAACTCCGCGATTACAGCAACTACAACCGCGAAAGCCGAAGGAAGCTTCGCGAGTACAAGAAACAAGTGTTAAGCGCTAATAGATGTTGGATGGCTTGCCCCGGCACCCCCTATTAGTAACGCGTCCTTCGTGTTGAGCGAGCGCGCGCAACAAGCAATTGAGAATAGCATCCGAAACCGTTTTCGCGCCGCACGACGTACAGACCACGATTCCTTAAACCGCGTGCGACGAAACTTAGACGCGCAACTTGCCGACGACGATACGCCAGTGCTGCAGTGCTCGAATTGCACCCCAACGTCATTATAGAACGCAAATTTGAATTTTTAGACGCTAGCCTTTGTAACACGAACGAGCAACCGCGAGATAGCCTAGCGGACGAACACAGTGACGATCACAACAGTGACACACGCATACTGCCTCCGACCGACGATAACGCACGATCGGACACCTCGGCCGATACTCAAAGCGAGTTTCCGTTTGGTGAGATTGACGAGAGTTTATTCTCAAACGACCCCATTGACCAGCCGGACAAAAAACCGCGTAGAAGCAGACCATACGTTAGCCGAACCCCTAGCAGAGTATCCTTGCGACGAGAATTTTCATTAACCTCTTACGAGAGCGATATATTCGACCCCGAGGAAGAGGATTATACCTCCCGGGCTAAAACAATGAGCCAGCCACGAGCTGCCGCGACAATCACGACGCGTGAGGACATAACCCCTGCGCAAAATAACGCCGAAATGGAGCGGCTCAGACCCGCGGAAAATGGGCAACCGTCCGAAACCGACCAAAGTCGAGCCCCCGAGCCGACGCAAATAAGCCCAGGAGCAATAGGCTCCGTGCTCAGCGACGTTTTGCGCATGATGCACGACATGCAGGATCGCATGAACCGCGCAGAGGCTGCAGAATTCAACCGCTCAGTCAAAGTCCTGCGCGCGATCCGCGACATACAGGACCGCGTGAGCCGGCTAGAATCCTCGCACGACCGCCCCGACGCGCAAGAACGACGCGTACGGACCAGCCAGGGCCCGCTGGACGTGACCTACGGACGAACGCAGAGCGACATCCGTAGTTAGCCAGGGCATCACGTCGGATTCCTTAGCCTAAAGGAAGCACGTAATATGATTCCCGAAATAAACGGAGAATCCAGAGAGCGCGTTCGCAAATTCATTAGCGCAAACACGTACGCGATGAAGAATATTCAGCCCATAGATAAAACCATGCTTCTAGAAGCAATCTTATGCACGAAGTTCAAGGGCAAAGCA
>NW_020219604.1:0-1890 GCF_003070985.1 Temnothorax curvispinosus | reverse complement strand
ATATATATATATATATATATATATATATATATATATATAGGTTTGAATGCGCGCTCCTGAATCCCCACTCTTTATCACGTGACCTATTTTAGTTCGCCTTTTCCTGGGTCAGAGAGCAGATGGCGCTGAAAACCGTCCTTCATTTTCTCAAGAGGGAGTTTGTACCCCCTGGTGACGGCCAGAATTAATCAATAACAAAATGCTATCACTGATTAAATAGACAGATAGCCAAAGGTCCGGGTTGAGACGAGACCAGCATTTCTCACTGGTTTCAGCGCTATACCGTGTAGCGGCCAATGCAGTAACTACGTTCTTGATAAAACAGGTCATTTTCGGACGAAGTCGCTGTAACTCTTATAACTACAGTTTCGTTATCATCGTTATATTATCGCTATGCAGATATAATATATATATGATAAAAAAGCTGCGCAACGACAATATAATGATAACGAATTGTTGTTAATAGTTATAGAATCAGAGCACTGATTTCTAAGCCAAGAACTTCGCGTGACGTGTTAGACAAGTTATATTGCAATCAAAATTAAGTATGTTAATTAATTGTTAGGACTTTCAGCTCTTAAAAGAAATTTGTTATGTAAAATGTAGTTAAAAAGATATTGTTGATTAACATAGAATCTATTGCATTAAAGTTGCGACTTACATAGACTATAATTAATTAAGAAACTATGAAATTTTTTGTTATTCAAAGAGTATAGCCGGGTTTGTATGGGAAATCTGCCCCCGCGGCTTTTTCGATTTGCACTTGGGGGACCGATTTGACATTAAATAAAAATAATTCAGCTAAACTTTTAGCTTTTTATCTCAAACGATTTTCGAGATTAAAAAAAAAAACCACTTTTTTTATTTTTTTTTCAATAGTAAAATTCAAAATTAATAAATGGTGATTTTTTTTCTAATTCTTAGGAGTAAAGGGATAAAAAAACACTTTCATTATAAATCTCAGGTGGAAAGCCGATTTTTAAGAACAGAAATAAAACTATAATCATTTTTTTACCGTGTTATTTAAAAGTGTCCAGTAATACTATGATTGCACATTGCAAATTGTAATCTCCTTTTAGTCGCTATTATGTTTCCTTTTATATTAATCTATATTCTCATATTATTTTATAACTTTTTGAAAAATACTCATGATTATATATATTCTTCATTATAAGAACGTTTACTTGAATAAACATGTATTGAGCAGTGTAGTATTTGCAACAAATATAATATAATATATATATATATATAAATATATATATATATATATATTCTTATGTTAAGGCTTTGGATTCCGTATAATACATTGTTTTACATCGTTTTTTTTTATTTTGACATTCAAAACATAAAACTCAAAGTTTAAATTCAGAGAATTCAGAGAAATTCAGAGAATTAACATAGAATAAAACTACTTATAATTATATTCTTCTTTCTCATCGCTAAGTCGACACATTTGAATCACTTTCTTTTTTTTTTCTTATATTATTGAATATTTTAATCCATGCTTTCTTCTAGATAAACATTTCGTAAATTCTAATTATGGTTTGCAGAAAGTCTCTTTCTATAAATTTGATTGCTTGTAACTTTTAATAAGATCATAAGTTTTTGAAACTTGACGGTCAACTCACAGTTTATCCATATTTCTAAAAAAAAATTTCTAAAAAAATTTTCTAAAATCAATAAATATTTTTTATTCGACTTAACTGGTTGTCTTTATAATCGTCACGATAATATGACCACTGGTTTTGATCAATTAATCGTCTGGCTAAGGCAATATTTTTTTCAAAAATGCTTTACAGTGATTTAAATAGAATGTTTATTGTTAAGGATCGAGTGACAAGCAAGAGCATTGAGCAGTGTTTCCGCGAGCGCGGTCCTGGCGCAGCCACG
>NW_020219603.1:0-14509 GCF_003070985.1 Temnothorax curvispinosus | reverse complement strand
AACCGAGTACAAAATACAAATTATACATTATGCGGCAGTGTTCAATTCGATGAAATGGCTATTCGTGAGCACTTAGAATATGATGTGCGATTTAGTGGATACGTAGATTTAGGTAGCGAAATTGGCTGTGACGATAGCATTTTAGCTACACAAGCGTTGGTTTTTATGGTGACCTGTATTAATGGTGCATGGAAAATTCCTGTTGCGTATTATTTTATTCTCGTGACGCGATGGGACGGGAGATACGAGGCGGAGGCGTTGATCGCTAAGCCGAATTTTCACAGCAGGAGCGTCTTTTCGGAGAATCTGGTGGCGATCGAGCTGCGAAGGCTCGAGGTAAAATTCAACAAGCCGATCTACGTGGGTATGTCTATTCTCGAGATATCCAAGACGCGTCTCTACGAGTTTCACTACGACTACATGGTGCCGCTCTATCGCGACCGTTGTCGAATTGCCTACACGGATACGGACAGTCTATTCGCTGGAGTGCGAAGACGTGTACGAGCGTATGAAACGCGACGTGCACAGGTTCGACACGAGTGATTACGCGGAGAACAACGCGCACGGTATGCCGCGCGTTAACAGGAAGGTGCCAGGTTTGATGAAGGACGAGAACAACGGCGCGATCATGACGGAGTTCGTGGGCCTTAGAGCGAAGATGTACACTTACAAGGTACTCGGACGCGACGACACCAGGAGAATAAAGGGAGTCAAGAGAAACGTAGTCGCGAAGAGGATCACGTTCGAGGATTACGTGGAGTGTCTGCGGAACGCGCGCGAGCTGAAGACGCGTCAGTCGTGCATACGCTCGACGCTGCACGAGGTTAACACCGTGTCGGAGCAAAAACTAGCCCTCAGTCCGCACGACGACAAGCGATACGTGACGTCGAACGGCGAGGAGACGCTTCCGTGGGGACATTACAAAATACCGTTGTAAAAAAAAAGGGGTGAAACAATATTGTACGCTTTAAAAATTGTTTTATCGTAAAAATCAATAACACGTAAGAAACAAATCGACAAATGTGTAAACCTTTATTAACAATAAAGTAAGCGTTGTCTACTAATGTCTACTAATGTCTAAGTATTTCTTTTTATATTATAAATTCGTATACAGAAAAACTCTTTAGTAGAAATGTCAAATCTCATGAGTATATACGTATTACAGTATATACGTACGAATAGTTTATTAATTAGCAACTTACCTGAAGGACACGGAAACAGCAGTTTGCATTGTAAATAAACTTCTTCCATCTCAGCACTGATGAAAATGCTGCATAAAACACCGTGATATGCTATCTATAACATAAATATAGAATCTGATTCATCACTGAAAATAAGAAATCTAATACTTCTTCGAATATTGCTAGGAATGTTATTGAACTGCATTCTTGTATTTTTACGAAATATAAAAATACACAATACACTTACTGACATTGCATTCGAAATAAAGCTCAAAGAAGCATGTTTCTGAAATAAAAATAAATGATTACGCTGACACATTACGAGAGGTTAGTAAATCTGTCAAAACGGTGGTATGCAAGGCAAACTTATATTATATCGGAACGATATAATATAATTATTAATAATTACATTATATTATTCTCCAGTTTTGCCTTACACTTCATTGCCGTTTCTCAGATGTATCCAGTCATAACGTATGAATATTTAAGATACGCTTGATCTAACTGTGCGCGATTAAACGGTGCGCGATTGTACGGTGCGCGATTGTAACGGTGCGCAATTGTAACGGTGCGCGATTGTAACGGTGCGCGATTGTACGGTGCGCGATTGTACGGTGCGCGATTGAACGGTGCGCGATTGTACGGTGCGCAATTGTACATACGGTGCGCAATTGTACGGTGCGCGATTGAACGGTGCGTGATTGTACGGTGCGCAAAAACCGTGTCCAATGCAATATACTTTTATTTATTTAAATAAGTTAATAATATGTGTTGTGTCCAAAAGCAACGGTGTTCAATTGAACTGTGCGCCATTTAAATGTGTCCCAACGAACTGTGCGCAATTGAAACGTGTCTAATCGAACGGTGCGCGACTTTAGGTGTCCAATAATACTGTGTGCAATTGCAATGTGCGCAATTGTACTGTGCGCCAGTGAAGGCTTCTCGTTCCGTATCGTCTTATACCTTTATACCGCGACAGACTCCGTTCTGTCAAATATCGCGCTGCGTTATTCCCGCCTCTGCGTACCGCATCTCGAGGCGAAGACTCGAGTCCCGATATTTCGTATACCGCGTCGCGTTGCACCGGCACTACCGACCACTGTAATCTACCGCGTCCAGTTTGTATGTAATACCGAATCCCGAGTATTTTATATTATAGTTCATATTATAGTTTTGAATAAAGTGTATGTTGCTGTCACATGGCAAATTGCTTACTGTCTCTGGGCCTTTCATCGAACTCCCGATCCTGTAAACCAGTCCGCGTTCGATAAAGTCAGGCCGTTACATGGCGCCCGAACAGGGACCGTTTTGATTCGTTCCGAGAGACAGTAATCAAGGTGCATCATGCCGAAAGCGTGGATATACGCGTTATCAAAAAGCCAGCTCACCACCGAGCTCGAACGACGCGAACTAGACACCGACGGCTTGGTCGACGAGCTACGCCGACGCTTAAGCGATTACGTAACCGAGCACCCGGAAACGGGGCCGTATACCGCCGCGGGGGGCCGCCAAACGCCGGCGGCGCCCACTATCACCGTGCACCCCTCGGGAGACCTCCTCGTACCGGTGGGCGACTTGCGGCCACCGGCGTCGCCCAATTTACAGTTTCATACACCGCCGCTAACCAACGCGTCGTTCGTACCCTTCCGCCCGGTCGCAGATGACCGCCCCAGCGAAACCCCCGCCCAGGTCATGAACCAGATACGGAAATGGGGGTGCCACTTCGATGGGAAAGACCCCATAGCATTCCTCGAGCAGCTCGAAGAACTCAAAAACGCGTATCAATATTCCGGCGCGCAATTATTACTGGGGCTGCCGGAGATGTGCAAAGGCGACGCCCTTCTATGGTGCCGAAACAACCGAGCCAGCTGACGGGGGTGGGACGATTTCTGCACTGATTTCCGCGAATACTACCTGCCGCGGCGGTACCGCGCCAAACTAGTCCGCGAAATACAAACCCGCCAACAAAAACCGGACGAGCCGTACCGAAAGTTTGCGACGGACATGTTGACCATGATGCGACGGGCCACCGGGTTCACGGAAGAAGAGCAAATCGACGCGTTCTACGATAATATGCACCCGCGTTATCAATTATACATCCGCCGCGACGCCGTGCCCCGCACGCGAGACATCCTACGCCTAGCGGAGGAATTTGAGCATATCGAGGAACAGACACGCGTCCGACAAGTTGCCGCCCCACCGTCCGCGGTCGCCGCCGCAGCATACGACCGCCGCGAGTGCTGCTGGCGGTGTAAGCAAAGAGGGCACACCCGATTCGACTGCCGTCGACCACCGCGCCGTTTCTGTTCTCAGTGCGGCAGGGATGGCGTCTTCACGAAAGACTGTCACCCGCCGCCGGGAAATGCCGCTCGGGCCGGGGACGAAGCGGCCGCCCACCGGTCCTCCGAATAGCGTATACGCCCCGTCCGCACCTGACCATGATAGTATCGAAGCAACCGTACGAGGCCCTCCTAGACACCGGCTCCGAAGCTTCGTTCGTCAACGCGCAAACCGCCGACAAGATAGCCCGAGATTTCCCGATCCAGCCGGTTAACGGACGAGTACACCTCGCCGACGGGTCAAGCACGTCCATCCCGGGGTTAATCACCTTCCCCATTACCGTGCAGGGAAGGATGTTCTGGCACCGGTTCCAGATCATGCCGACGTTAGATTGCGACGTCCTGATAGGCGTAGACCTATGGGTGAAGATGGACTTCGCCATACCGCCGCCGGGCCCACCCAACGCCGATACGCAAACCGCCGCCATCGAGCACGCGTCCGAGGGGGGCGCACTGACGGAGGGGGAACGCCTCCGCGGCTTCCTGGCCGCCGAACTCGCGAAGTGCAAGGCCCCACCGACCGCGTGCAGCACGTGATACGCGTCAAAACCGACCGACCGATCAAGCAACGTTACCGGTCACGAAACCCCGCCATGCAGGCGATCATCGACGCGGAAATCGAAAAAATGCTCCGCGACGGCATTATCGAACCGTCACATAGCGCGTGGAGCTTGCCGGTCGTTATTGTATGAAGAAAGGACGGCAAACCCCGGTTCTGCATCGACTTTTGCTTGGTCAACGAGGCTATCGAAAAAGACGCGTACCCCCTGCCTCACATCACCGCGACGCTGGACAAATTGCGGGGGGCTCGCTACCTGTCCACGCTCAATTTAAAGAACGGCTATTGGCAAGTGCCACTCGCGCCAGAAAATCGACCCGTGACCGCCTTCACCGTCCCCGGCAAGGGGCTGATGCAATTTAAGGTAATGCCGTTCGGGCTGCATTCGGCACCGGCTACGTTCCAACGTCTGCTCGATACCATTTTGGGGCCGGACCTAGAACCGTACGTGTTCGTTTACCTAGACGACATCGTTATCATTACCGAAACATTCGACGAACACCTCCGTATTATGCGCGAAGTTTTTCGCCGACTCCGGGAGGCCAACCTCCGCATTAACCCCGAGAAATGCCGGTTTTGCGCCGATCAAATCAAATATCTCGGCTACATCGTTGACCGCGACGGTATCCGAACCGACCCGGATAAGGTCAGCGCCGTCGCAAACTGGCCCGCGCCACAAAACATTCGCCAGATCCGACAGTTCCTGGGGGTCGCGTCGTGGTACCGCCGCTTCATTAAGGATTTCGCGACTCTCGCCGCACCGCTCACCGCCTTGACTCGAAAGCACGCCCGGTGGAGTTGGGGGGAAGCCGAGCAAAGCGCATTCACCGCCCTAAAAACCGTTCTGACCACCGCGCCCGTTCTCGCGTGCCCGGATTTCTCGCGACAATTTCACCTTCAAACTGACGCCAGCACCACCGGCCTGGGGGCCGTGCTGACGCAATACTTCCCCGAGGGCGAGCGCGTTATCGCTTACGCCAGCCGCACTCTAAATAACGCCGAGCGGAATTATAGCGCGACCGAACTGGAGTGCCTGACCGTGGTATGGGGAATCCGACGGATGCGCGGTTACCTTGAGGGGTAGATTCACGGGGTGACAGATTCACGGTAATCACCGATCACTAGTCGCTGAAATGGCTACAAAAGCTAGAGTCTCCGTCCGGCCGGTTGGGACGATGGGCGTTCGAGTTACAACAGTATGACTTCGAGATCAAATACCGAAAAAGGGCACTCAACAAAGTAGCCGACGCGTTATCCCGACAACCCAAAATCCTCGTCGTCACACGAGCTAAGTGCCCATGGTATACGCGCATGTGGCACGCGGCCGAAAATGCGCCCCACGAGGTGCCCGATTTCAGGATCGACCAAGGCCGGCTGTGGAAGCACGTGCTCCACAGCCTGGATTTTAAAGACACCCCGGCAGCCGAGCAATGGAAAGAATGCGTGCCAAAAGACCAGCGAGGACCGCTCCTCGAACAGTAGCACGACGCACCGACCGCCGGCCACCTCGGAATAGCAAAAACCATCGCGAGAATAGCACACCGATATTATTGGCCCGGGATGTTCCGCGACATAGCCCGTTACGTCCGCGAGTGTCCAACGTGTCTCGCCCATAAGGTCGCGCAGGAAAAGCCTGCCTGGCAATTACATCCGACCGCGCTCGGCCACCCGTGGCAACAGGTCACCCTCGACCTCGTCGGCCCGCTCCCGCGATCCGCCGCCGGCCATATCTGGCTCCTTAACATCCAGGACCGTTTTACGAAGTGGGTCGAGCTCCGGCCATTACGACGGGCCACCGCGCCGGCCATCGTAAAACACGTAACGGAAGCCATCATCCTCCGACACGGTTGTCTGGACGAAATCCTGTCGGATAATGGCACGCAATTGAAATCCCGACAGCTCGCTAAACTCCTCGCCGATTGTGGGATCCGCCACCGCTTCACGCCGGCATACGCGCCCCATTGCAATCCCATTGAACGCACCAATCGCGTGATCAAGACCATGATCGCGCAGTACGCGAAAAAACACAAAACCTGGGACGAACACCTGCCAGAACTCCAGTTCGCCTATAATACCGCGACCCACGACGCGACGGGCTACACACCCGCGTTTTTAAACCACGGCCGCGAATTGCGCCGCTCCGGGGAGGATGCGCCGCGCGACGAACCGACGCCGCCGACGCACCTGCACCGCCGCCTGACCGAAGCTTACGAGCTAGTGAAAATTCAGCTGGCCCGCGCGTTCCAGCACCAGGAAAAGCATTATAATCTCCGTCGCAGGGAATGGAGACCGCGTATCGGGGAATGGGTGTGGAAGCGGGACCGTCCGCTCTCCAACAAAGAAGCGGCGTTTAACGCCAAGCTCGCGCCAAAGTTTCTGGGTCCGCTGGAAATACGCCGCATTGTTTCGCCCGTCATCGTGGACCTCCGCAGCCGCTCGGGGAAATGGTATCGGCACATACACGTGCAAGACCTCAAGCGCGCCCCTACCGACACACCACCCGACGTACCTGGCCCGGACCGCGGCGGGGGGGACGCGCTCGCGCCGACCGCTGCCGCCGTTCAACCGTACGCGGCCGAAAAACACGCGCCGAAACGAAAACGCCGACGAACAAACTGTTGTTACGCGACCGACCGAGATCAAAACATTGTTAACCGTCGCAAAATGACAACAAGCACCGAGGTACCCGGCGTACCGAGGCGAGGGCAAGCCGATCGTCAGAGCAACCGTAGCTATGACGGACGAAGCATCGCCGCAAGAACGGGATATCCTAACGTAGATCGCAAAGATCCTCGGCGAGGACGACGAGGAATACGATCCGGCCAACCCCGGGATCGGGCAAAGATGGGCCACTCTCTACAGGGGCGAGCCCGAGACGGCACCGCCACCGCCGCCACCGGCCCGACCGATCCCACTGAAAACCGTGCCAAAAATCGGCACGATTATTCAACGGTCCGATGCGACGAATCGGACCAAGCAGGCCTGGCTGCTGGCACCGCCGCCACCACCGCCACGACGCCCCCGGCCACTAGTGGAGGCCCCTCGACGAACACGGCCGACGCTCCAACCCGCACGGGTAATGGGGCCGCTGCCCGCACCTCCGATCCCGGTGCAGGTCGAGCCCGGGGTGATAGTGGAGGTCCCACATTTTTCGTGCCACGTCGCCCGACAATATAAGGCGACGATCGGGAGCCGGCGTTGGCACATCAGATTTAACGGGGACGGATCCGTCCGCTGGATAAAGGAGAAGTCCAGGAGACAGCCAGCCTAAGGGACCACCCGGTCGACCGGCACCTTCAACCAGCCGGACACTATGCCCCTGAGCCTCTCAATTCAGGCACATATAAGGGGAAGGGTGGTGTAACGATGCGCCCCTTATGACAAGGCATCGTCCCCGGCTAACACCCGCCGAAAACCGCCCGACCGATTCTCCGTCGGGCGAGGACAGGGCGCGGTGCGCCCACATTTTTTAAACACTTGAAACGCACCGTGTGCGCGGGAAATCCACCGCACCGGTACCTTTCCGCACGACGCCGACGAGCGCCGAAACGAGCCGATCCCCGCCGAAGCGAGCACGCGGGATCGCGCCGCTCCCACCACCGCACCGTCGCCTGACGATCGGCCTCCCTCCTGCCAAGCTCACCGCGCCGAGCGGTATAAAAAGCCGGCGCGCTCGACGAAGAGACACTTCGTCTTCACCACGGCTCTCCGCTATTCCTGACGAAGCTACCTTCCGAATCCTAGGGCAACACGTACAACGAGGTCCAGAGTTCTGGTTCTCGACTGAGGGTTCTCAGAGTGTTCCCGAACTCCCTGACACTTACCCCGACGGCCACGGCACCGTGGGGTCGAGCGTGCTCGGTCTCGCAGCGAGGGTTCTCACGACCGTGACCCCGGGATTCCGCCATCCTCTGATGCAAAATACCGCGCTTTGTTGTATTAATTAGTTTCAGCATTTCGGCACACCGGCACTGCCGGTGATTTATATAGAATATCTAATTCGGTTCATATAGCATATCCGATATCTGTAGCCGCGTTCCGTATGTAATAGACCGCGTTCCGTTGTTGTCTTATATCTTTATTTTATGTATTAATTCGGTTCATATAGAATATCTCATATCTGTAGCCGCGTTGCGCATGTAATATACCGCGTTCCGTTATCGTCTATCTGTAGCCGCATGTAATATACCGCGTTCCGTATCGTCTTATACCTTTATACCGCGACGGACTCCGTTCTGTCAAATATCGCGCTGCGTTATTCCCGCCTCTGCGTACCGCATCTCGAGGCGAAGACTCGAGTCCCGATATTTCGTATACCGCGTCGCGTTGCACCGGCACTACCGACCACTGTAATCTACCGCGTCCAGTTTGTATGTAATACCGAATCCCGAGTATTTTATATTATAGTTCATATTATAGTTTTGAATAAAGTGTATGTTGCTGTCACATGGCAAATTGCTTACTGTCTCTGGGCCTTTCATCGAACTCCCGATCCTGTAAACCAGTCCGCGTTCGATAAAGTCAGGCCGTTATAAAATTATACACACAAAGAATATGTAAATGTTTTTTCACAACATCTCCACGGAAAGTTCGACTTTTCATGCCTGTAGAGAGGGACGAAAGTGGCTAATTTCACGCCAGGGAGGAAAGTTGTTACTTTCGTCCCTGTTTAGCGGGCGGAAAGTAACGTAACAGGCAAATCTTAAAACATATATAGGAAGCTTTCTAGCAAGTGACAAGTCGACACAAGTGTTGTTTTGTCTTTGTTACTCATTGCCAAAAAAGAAAGATAAAACGACGTTTGTGTCGACTTGAGTCGCTTGCTGGCTGTATCATGACTGAAGATACATCTGAATCAACATCTAAAATACAAAATAGAGAAAATAATCCAATCTTTCAATTCCAAAATTGTAGTGTAAATATTAAATTCACTAATTAATGCTTATTTTTTGTAAAAATTATATTTTTTAATTATAGAATTTTAAATTATAATCTAAAAATTAATAGACGGCGATACGAGTCAAGCGCGGTACGTGGTGCGCAAATAGAGAATTAATAGTTACAGAAGTAACGAATTAAAATGTATATACGCATATACATTTATTCCAACTAAATAAACTGCTCGCCGATTATTTGTCGGACTTGAAACACAGCTATCGTTGGAACATTAATATTTTTTGCAATAGTTTCTTTACAGTTTTTTAAATAATTAAATCGTGTAGATTTAATTCCGGGGAGGGAAGGGTATTAATGTTCCAACGATAGCTGTGTTTCAAGTCCGACAAATAATCGGTGCGCAGTTTATATTGCGCACCGCCCTTGACTCGTATCGCCGTCTATTAATTTATTGACATTTTCACGAGTCTAATGATATATTTATATTCTAAAAATTATATTTTTTACATTTTTTTGTTATTTTAAAATTAAAATTATTTATATATATTTTTTAATTTTATTTTTTTTTATGTGGTGGGCTTTGCCCCCCTACACCCCCCCAGGGGCTTCGCCCCTGGACCCCACCAAGGCTTCGTCTCTGGACCCCACATCACTCTCTTTTTCTCTTTTTTTTTAACTACACGCGCGTATAAACTGTATGAATGGAACATCAAACGCATACACTCTACAGGCATTCAAAAATCGAACATTTCCGTAAAGAGGTGTTGTGAAAAATATTGTGTGCACCTCGGGTCGAAAGCTTTTTCAGAAAAACGTCTGAAAAACGCGTCTGAAAAACTTGTCTGAAAAACGCTACTTTTGCCCCTTGGTGCACAATATACTATTCATATTACTTAACACCAAATATTACTTAACACTACTTGCTTGTATAAATCTATATTTGAGTGTACCGAAGAGATAACTAACTTTTATATAAGATTCCTAATAATTGGTACATTTCTTAATGCATAATCATATTGCTACGGAACCTCGCCGTCTTCAGTAAGAAAATAATCCCTTAGTTTATCTTTTTGTATAATAGCTGCCTGAGCAGAGTTGTTTCCTCCCACCTTTCCAAATCGTTGTAACATTATGCCTTGGTGTGAAACTTTTGAGTTCTCCACGCTCCATTTTGCAATTACTCGCTATTCGGTCCATCTCCATCAACAAGTCCTACATTCTGATACATACGTTGTGCAGGCAGTATGTCACTTTCACTCTCCAGAATAAAATTGTGCAGGCAAATAATGGCCATGACAATGGACTCCGCAGTCTCTAACTTACAACTAATGGAACCTTGTAGAATCACCCATTTTGAAACAAGAATGCCGAAAGCAAGCTCTGGAGAGTCTATAATTAAAAATTCTCTGTGGAATTGTAAGACTAGTGAGACCAGGGTACAATTCACCAATATCCCTATCATCTTCTTGCATATTTTCTGCCCTCCTTTCATCGTCACTATTTATTTGACTATTGTCTATTTCAACTGTTGGTATTTGTGCGGTAGAAGCTTGTTGCTCTCGTCGACGTCTCTTTGGCTTCAAGTGAGGTCGCATTAAATAAACTTTAAGGAGGAAAGCTTCATCGCCTACAAAGACAAATGGGAAGGAATTATCTCTTCCAGGCAGGGGTTCTGGATGAAGTAATTCCACCAATTCTTGTTCCAAGCTGGAACCAAAGTCACTGTGCATCCACACTCCACCATCAGATATTAAGCTTGCAAAACAAGATTTTTATTAATAAAACAAGATTACTAATATAATAAAATATTGTTGTTTGGATAGGATTAATATGTACCATAATCACCAATGTTTACCCATTTAAAGACATAATTGGCATCACAGATTGCCATGAGAACAATCAAAAAAAATTTCTTGTAGTTAAAAAACTGAGAGCTTGAATTTTTGGGACCTGAATTCAAATGTGTTTTCCTCCCATTAAATGTCCCTATACAAGTAGGGAAATTCCACTTTTCATAGAATCCATCAGCTACATTACGCCAATCCTCCCTTGTCATGGGTGGTAGGTATATTGGCTGAAGAGCTCTCTTATAATTACGTTACATGTCTCAAAGATAATTTTATAATGTTGCGCGGCCAATGCGGAAAGACCATTTCTTCGACCACACACTATCAGCGTGAGCAAGATATCTGATATACAGTAATAAGAAAAATATTAAGCTCTGCATTGATAAAGAAACTTATTGTCCTTATTTACCCAAGAGTGACAGCGAGTCTCAATTCCGGTGGAAACGGACGCCTCATGCTACGTTTCAATAAATATGGATATGTTTTATCTAACAGCCAATTAAACTGGTCAGGTTACTCTTGTATATTTGAAAAATTCTTCATGATCAGTGGTTTTTAGTTCTTGGAATAGCTATGAAAAATCTCCTAGTTAATGAAAACGATTATTCAATGGCCGACGCTACCATCTGAAGACAATAACGTGATAAAATGTGATAAGATCGCAATCAAAAAGACGAAAATAATTAGCTTAAATTAGCAAAAATTATAATGGTCAAGTATACTAACCTCCTTTCTTGATTCCGTCGTGACTTCAGTACACCATACACGATCAAACTGAATGTACAGTATATTTGCATCAACATTAAAATTAATAATAAATCGTCTTCCATCATCTTTTCACAATTTTGCACAGTAAACTTTTTTAAATTTGAAATTAAGTTTAGTAAAGTCCGTACTAAGGACAAATATACGGTATAATGCAGTCATAGCGCGCGTAGCACCTTTACCTTCCGCCATGAAAATTGTCTCATCTCTGATTGGTTAATTGCGACATTATTATCCGTTACGACTCATTGTAGATGCAAATTTCCTATGACTAACGATTTATGACTTTCGACTTACGATCCAGCATGCTGTTATTACGACTAACGACTCATTGCAGACTGGCCATTGATTATAAAACACATAAAATATTTTTGTTTCAAGAAATTAATATGGACGAACCGGACAGCATATCATTGAATATTTTTTTCCTTTATCATATTTTTGTTTATATTTTTCGACAAATTCTTATAATTAATATTAAAATTTAAAGCTATTTTAAAAGTATGACAATTTTGTTAGAAACTGATAGGAACATACAAGATATTTAAACATTTAAGGATTATTTATAATATTAAAATAACACTTATTTTTTTATTTTCTTACTTATTTTATTTATATTACTATGTGTATATGTTACGGGCAAAGTCCGTGTGGTGTGCAGTGTCGACATTGCCCGGGCAATGTCAGCTTTGCACAACACGACTGGACAAAGTAGTTTATTAGCGGACATTGCTCAGTTTGATGTGGGCAAAGTTGACACTGCCTATCCAGCAATGGCAATGTCAGCAACTATTATCACATTGCGGACTTTGGTCGGTTTCATTTAGGCAATATCGACAATGCTAAATCTCCGTGGACTAACAAGCTGCGCTAAATGGACATGTCAGGCTCAAAGGCCGACGCTCACTAAACGATGTGATGTGACATTTGTCGCGTCCCCCGCAGATATTTTGCGTCGCGTGCGCGGGCAAATATTGTCGCGTCTGCTCGAAAGGGAATTTCGCGAGCGCGCCATTGTCTGGCGTTGCTATCTTTGGGACTATTCGCGGGAGGCCCGCGTCTAGCCATTTTGGGACCATTTGCGAGACGTCGCGGATGGTCATTTCGGGACTACCGACTGGGAACGATTTGGCAGTCGGGAAGCGTTGCGCGTAGGTATTGTGTCTTGTGTCGTGCGTGTGCGAATCGTGTATGTCGAGCGTGTGAGAATTGTTATGTCGGGTGTATGAGAATCGTGAGCGTTTCGCGTATAAGAATCGCCGTGCGTTCGGGATCCGGAGATTGAGGCGTGAGCGGATTGGCGTTATCGCGGGGTTGCGCTTAGAATCGAGATTGCGGGGCTCGCTGAGAGCTTCGCTCGCGAAGGGAGCCTCGCGGGCGTGAACATCACGCACTTCGCGCGTGCTGTAACGGCCGATCCGAGTACCACGTTGGTACCAGCCATTTGAGCGAGATCCGGCCTTGGTTTCCCGACACGATTTGTTTGTTTACTGAATGAAATATATCTCGTTAATATTGTTTATCGTCGGGCTTTATTTTTGTGTGTTGCTTGCGTCACGCTCCTTCTCCACTTTCATCCCTTTCACGCGGAGCTACGCCCTGAGCTTGTGGCGAGATTAAGGAGGAGAACGTTATCGAGACGTGGTGCGCGTCTATAATCGCACCTGGCGCCCAATCGAATGGTATCGCCCAAGACCTCAGATACGGGAACTACTACGTAAGAGAAGTGACTTCGTTATCCCCTTGGAGCTATCGTCCGGTGGTCCGCGGATTAATTTGCAGCCGCGCCCCCTCGGCCAGCGAGATCGAGGGAAATCGGGTTGCAACGAAAAAACCGACCGATACGAATTCCGCGTTGTGGTCTTTTTGAATATGCTACAACGCGTTGTGGACGCTTATTGATACAGTCATAACGCGATGTGGATGTTTTTGATTACATGCATGAACTTCCCACGCGTGAAAAGTTGTAAACCCATATGGTACTTCGTCCCAGGTAGCACATACACTTTTCAGAAATGTTTCATGAGTGTTTTTTCGAAACGTTTTATAACCAATTTCTAGAAACGTTGCTCACGAGTAAAAATGTCCATTCAAAAAACGTTCGACAAAACGTTTCTTTTTCAATAAAATAACGTTTAAAAAACTTATGGAAACGTTTTGTTTTAATGATAAAGACATTTTAGATAATGTTAAAATTTACGAGGTTTGGGATATACTCAACGCTTACGCTCTGATTCTGCTTATTCGTATGACTTTGCTTTTATTATTCTGACTATCTTAGCGTACAATATATATCGCATGACTCGAGCACCAACCAGAGATGCCAATTTCGAGCCTCTGTCCGCTGCCAGCACGCGTGGAGGGGATAGCTCGGCCGGCTTCGGACGATTAGAAGAGCGCAGACATACATATCTGCCGTCTCTTTCTTCCCTGAGCGGCTCGAGCGCCGCTCAACGCTAACGCTACCAACTCCGTTCACGGAGCTATAATAGCGCCAGCGAATGATAGTTCGATAAACAGTAAATAGTGTAGCGTTAGTAGTGGGGATAGAGGCATCGAATATATGATCACGGTAACCTCTGCGTTTGTATTTTACACCAAAGGTGAGAGGTTAACAGTATTTTTGTACGATGACATTCTAAATAGGTTTAATTCCTTTTTACGTTTTATATAGTTAAATTGTTCATTTTCTCTAACGTAGATTAACTTTAATCTTAGTTTAACTTCTTCTCATTTGGAATTCGAATTGTAAAATATAAGATCCACGTTGAAACGGCACAACATCTTCACGAGCCTGTTGCTTTGTTATACCTGATGCTTATTGTTCTAGTAATAGGTAAGTAAGTGAATATTACACTATTGTGAATTACAAGAATGTGTTTTCTACGTGATCATTGTAAATCATTCTATTCTTTTAGATTT
>NW_020219602.1:0-1257 GCF_003070985.1 Temnothorax curvispinosus | reverse complement strand
TGCACGAAATGCCTGAGAACGCCTTCGAAATCTTGCCGGAAGGGCTGGTATTGGCCGAGCTGGCAATCCTCACAAATAATGACCCCCGTAGTTTTATTTTGGAAAAACAACAACCAGACACAGATTCCCGTCATTAACCATGCTCTGATAGGGCTAGGGGGTGAAACTACCTCCGGAGGCTGCCGATTTACTGGATGTCCGGGACACATGAACAATGGGGTGCTAAACTCTAGTTTGGGAAATGGCAATTATCGTAGATTCGCGTTCCAAATATTGGTCTCCTCCCTCGTGTTCCACCGACCGTTTTACGTTAGAGAATATTTCACAGCACGTGGTACACGCGGAGGGGATCTGGATTTCTCCGATCACGACGTCGCACGAATCGCACTCTTCGACTTTGTATCGGTAACCGATATGCATATAATGGCGGACTAAGCAGTCGTACTGGCGGCGTTGTGGGCCCGTTAGGTCTTGGAAACATTCTTCACAGAAGTAGTGTTTGCTATCACGATTTTGATGGCAGATGGTAAAGACACACACGGCGCGCGATAACCAATTCCGCCGCGCAATTCTAGAGGCCAATAGGGTTAGTCGGCGCGCGGCTCGCTCATGCCGTTTGCTTAGCGCCTAGGGGCGTCGTCACTTACCTTTAGTCGAGTTCCAATGGGTGATCCGCGGTGCCCCAGTGTTCTGGTGGTGAGGCGTCGAACCACAGGTGTAGAATCTCGGCGCGGCGCTGGATCAGGCGGATCCGGCGGGGGTCGTCCTTTTTGATTGAAGCGATGAATTCCCAAGATGGAACTGGTGGTGGGTTGTCGGAATCTCTCCTCGGTGTGAAGGTGATCGGGGTTAGCCGATAGTTCTGGGCCTCCCGGAATGCTTAGTAATCTGCTCGAGACTCGGCCTTGTCCAGTGGAACGTAGATGTATTGTATACTTTTAACGTTAATTTTGCGCACTGAAGTTACGTTTTCGAGTTTTGGTCTCGCATCCGCCTTGCACGCGGAACTCGCGAAGTACTTTTCGTATTCAGAATCGGGCGCGTAATCGGAAAGGACTCCTAACAATGGATTCGGAGGGGTCCCGAACAAAAGGCGGTTGAGCCTGCGGGTGCGTACCTTGAGTCCGCTTCGTCGCGTCTTGGGCATTTGTTAACTACTGATTGAGGTTAAAAGACAAATTCGCTTCGGTTGACTCTCCTTGCTCGTGGGGAGAAAGCGTGCTGCTCGTACAGCACTGCCCCTCTCCAGACACCCAC
>NW_020219601.1:0-1034 GCF_003070985.1 Temnothorax curvispinosus | reverse complement strand
TAAACTCTAAATACTAATGTTCGCATACGATGATTCGCTTCTAACACTTAGTTTATGTGACTGTATTTATATCTTGTGTTTTCTTGTCAATTACATATTGCAGAGTATATGCATTTTCAACATAATTGCATATCTGGAGGCCGTAAATTTTATAATAAAGAAATAAATCAAGAAGTGATGTGATGGTGTACAAAATATATACTGCTTATTCATGACTTTCCTTCCTTCTATCCTATATGATACGTCATAACCTATATTAAGTCTCGAAGGACGGTTTGACACCAAGGTATTTGAATGCTATATATGGGAAATTATATATTTTTTTGGGCTAAATTTATATTAATATCATCAAACTACAATAATTACACATAATAGATGCAATATCTCGACATACTTTAATTCTTTTCATACATAATCTGTTAATTTTTGGATATTTGTAATTACGTCCTATATATTGAATGGTCTTATTATCAAGTACCTAAAGATGGTTATATTTTGGGGTAGTTATACATTGGTAATATTAAAAAACAGCAATTGCACATATTCTGACTGATATTTATATATATCTCATGTTTTTGTCACATAAAATTAGTAAAATTCACACACTAAGAATCATATTTTTGAGGGGTTCGAGTACTATATATGGGAAATTAACATATTTCTGGGTTAATCTTACATCAGTATTATTAAATAACAATAGATATATATAACAGACGTAATATTTGGACATACTTTAACTTTTTTATATACAAAATTAGTTATTCTTGGATATTCGAAGTCATATCTTTTACATCAAGTGGTTCAACTACCAAGTATAGAAAGACGATCATATTTTGATATAGTCATACATTGGCAATATTAAATAACAACAATTACACATATTCTAACTGATATTTATATATACTTCATGTTTTTTGCCACAAAAATTAGTAAAATTCACACACTAAAAATCATATTTTTTGATACCGAGGGGTTCGAGTACTATATATGGGAAATTGACATATTTCTGGGTTAATCTTACATCAGTACTATTA
>NW_020219600.1:0-1484 GCF_003070985.1 Temnothorax curvispinosus | reverse complement strand
CTCTTTGGAAAATTATACACTGAGAAAAAAATGTTCTGGATTTTAGTAAATATTAGTTTGGATACACACACACACACACACACACACACACACAACTGTGACTTCATTTACTAAATTAAAAAAAATTTTCCTTTTTGTTAGTATATTTTTTTCCTAGTAAATACACATATTAATAAAAAGGAAAAATTTTCTTCATTTTAGTAAATGGAGTCACAGTTATATGCAAACTAATATTTACTAAAATCCGGAATATTTTTTTCTCAGTGTACGTTTGTTAAATTTTTTATTTGAGAAAGAAATTTAAAAAGCGTTCATCAAGACTCTCTCTCTCTCTCTTTGATATCTCGGAATTCTAAAACTCAATCTTCATTAATTTACCGACGCGGACGGAATGATTACTGACCATAGATTTTAATATCTTTCTCAACCTATCCTAAAACTATGTTCATATATATTAAGTATTTTTAGCACAGTTTTATTAGTCTCACTGTCATTAAAATTTTGACAAAAATTTCGTATCTAATTATTATTAAATAATAAATTATGTATAATATTACGCATATGTAGAATACACCGTTGGTAAGCACAATGTTGATAAAATAGTTTCTGAAATTCATGTTCATAAATTGACTTCATGTTTAACTTATAAACGATGAAGATAGATTTTCATAAAATTGTTGAAAAATTGGATGTTTTGCAAGAGATCTATACATTTTAAAGTAATAAATTTTTTTCTAAGTTTTTTCTACTTTCTTCAAACGTTTCTGATACTTAAACTAAATAAAACAGGAAAAAGTTGGATGCTTTCGTCACAATTTTACAAAATTCTAAAAAATACATAATATCTGAAAAATTATTTAGCTCGTATTTGCTTAAGAATACACCCGGTAGATGACAGCACAAATACCGTATAGGACTCCATGTATGCTCGTAATGGACTTGAGAGAGTTATATCGTTTCGCGTGAAAAAAAAAACAGAAACTCTTGAAAGTTATTTAATTTTTATATAGTTTAAACAAGAGAACATTTTTTTACACAACTAATTTTATGACAAACTTAAACTAACTTAAAATAATTTTAAAATTTATTTAATGTATCTAGTAAACATATTTATATAACATCGTTAATATCAAATATAGAAAAAAAAACTATACCTACTAATCAAGTTTTGTTATGCAAACCGATTTTTTCTTCTAACATGAATTGTCTCATAAATATAATGTTTAATTTTGCTAATGCATTTTATATTGTGTATAAACGTTTTTTTGTACTGTCATGTCAAGTATCGATTTCTCATCGAAAATTAATTAGGCGCGCGACAAACTGGCGTCGCTCAAAGAAATTAAACCTGATCTTGTTATAGAAGTGAAGTATCGGTGGCTCGATCGAGTGGATCGATCGGATCGATCGAAATAAACGAGCCGAGCCAATCACTCATCTAACAAGCCGCAGGCGATACGTAAATTGATGTATATCTGTCATTT
>NW_020219599.1:1627-3994 GCF_003070985.1 Temnothorax curvispinosus | reverse complement strand
AATCATAAAAATAATCGAAAATCATACGTTTTGTATAAAAACGTAATTATAAAATGTTACAAAATAATAGCTGTTTTTGTTCATAAACACCTTTATTCTCTTCTATCACAAAAAGGATCTTGAAAAAATAATATAACAGATTCCTAACAATCTACAAATTCTCTTTTTGCAAGAATAGAATAAGATTTTTTTTTCAGATTCGTCTATTATTGAATCAAGAATATTATAGGATTGTCACAAAGTTCTATCTGCATTTTTCTGAGAAAGTTAGAGAGATAGTATCAAGAATATTTTATTCTAAACTTAAGAAATTTTCTATTTAAGATTAAAATATTGTTGTTTCAATACTAAATATAATTGGCCCTATTTCGATCCTATTTTATGATAGATTTAAGAGTAATAGCATTGTATCTAGAAATCTTTTCTGAGGGTGGCGGGGTTGATTAAGGGCAACGCGATGTTCGGCGGGGTGACACGCAAATCATTAACTCAGTCAGCTAACAAATGAAAAGGAACATTTATTGTAGAATAACTTTCGGAAAACAATGCGGCCATTTCGGTTTTCATTAATCAGAAAAAGCAAATAGATAGCTGATAACACGGGCGTTAAGTTTTGAACAATAAGAATGGCAGTAACGCGGACGCCAGAAATAAGCGAAGAATTACGTTAATTTAACGTAAATCTAACGTAAAGTTAACGCGCGGAAGGCGTCGTTGATGAGCAAGATAATACTGGTAGAAAACTAAACTCACAAATACTTCGAAATCATAGCAGTCACGCAGATAATAATAGTAGAGTATTAAACTAACAAATAATATGGAATAAAAACTATGAGGAAGTAATGTGCAAGTTTCTACTTGCACACTTAAAAACTATGAGGAAACAATGTGCAAGTTTCTACTTGCACACTTTTTTATTATTTTAAAACATCATTTTTTGAAGTCTCAATTATTGAGACTTGAGATGTTCTAACTGTCCCCCTTAGAAAGAGATGAATAGTGAGTAAACTAAGGTTTTTTTTTAAAGTTAACCGACGTTTGTAAAACCATAATAGATTTCTTCGTCATCCATGAAGTACTACTGTTAAATAAAATCAGTGACTTATACAGTCATTTATAAAATAAACGCTCGACACTCGGTCAGCTTTGCAAAGTTCAAACATCGATTTCATACTTTCTTAAAAGGGGATTGACATTTAACACTACACTGTGTTTTTTATATAACTAAAAAACTAATCAAATCTTAAAGAATTATACAGGGTGTCCGAAAAATTGCCTACACCACTTCGGGAGGTGATTCGGGATCCAAAAACAAGCAAAAAAGTTCATACAAACATAGGTCCGGAAATGAGCCGTTTCCGAGTTATAGCCACTTTTATGTTCAAAAATCGTAAATTAGAATCCGCTTGGCATCCCTCTTTCTTAATTATTTCTTAAATTAAAAATTTTTATTTTTTTTTTATGATTTAGCGTACAAAATTACCTTTTTTTACCTTTTTTTTAAAAAAGGTAATTTTGTACGGATATCACGCCTTTTTGTAGTATTACGCATTTTATAAACAGTATGTACAAGGTAAAGCTATTTGGAGGTATAATACTATCACTTTGTTTTTTTCGAGGTAACAACATAACAGGGTAACAAAATAATACATATACACTACTATGCGTGTACTTAGCGCCTCCTTTTACTTTTTTTTTTTTAAATGTGTATACACATAATAAAAATGCGGAATTATTTTTGTCAGACATAATTTTAATTCATCCAATTTTTATTATGTCTAGACATAATTTTAATTCGTCCAATTTTTATTATGTCTAGACATAATTTTAATTCAGCGAATTTTTATTATGTCATGACATAATTTTAATTCTGCCGCTAGGGAATTTTTAAGTCGATTCTTATGAATCAAGCTTGAATTCGATGACGGGTTCCAGATAGTGCGCTCTATAGTTTTCGGTGTCCAGGTGTAATAATACGTTGAATTCGATGTCTAGGTGTCCCACGTTGCCGATGACGAGGTCCACATAGTGCGCTCCGTAGTTTTCGGTGTCTACGTGTATTAATACCTCGAATTCGATATCTACGTGTCCTACATTCAGATTTAAAGTTATTAATACACCTAGACACCAAAAACTACGAAGCGCACTATGTGGACCTCGTCATCGACAACCTGGGACACGTAGACATCAAATTCAAGGTATTATTACATCTAGACACCGAAAACTACGGAGCGCGCTATCTGGACCTCGTCATTAGCAACCTGGGACACCTAAACATCAATTTCAAGATATTAATACACGTAGACACCGACAACTACGGAGCGCACTATGTGGACCTCGTCATCGGCAACCTGGGACACCTAGACA
>NW_020219599.1:1417-1617 GCF_003070985.1 Temnothorax curvispinosus | reverse complement strand
CCTCGTCATCGGCAACCTGGGACACCTAGACATCGAATTCAACGTACAATTACACCTGGACACCGAAAACTATGAAGCGCACTATCTGGATCTTATCATCGGCAACCTGGAACACGTGGACATCGAATTCAAGGTATTAATACACGTAGACATCGAAAACTACGGAGCGCACTATGTGGACCTCGTCATCGGCAACCTGG
>NW_020219599.1:0-1407 GCF_003070985.1 Temnothorax curvispinosus | reverse complement strand
GTATTATTACACCTGGACACCGAAAACTATGAAGCGCACTATCTGGACCTCGTCATCGGCAACCTGGGATACTTAGACATCGAATTCAAGCTTGATTCATAAGAATCGACTTAAAAATTTCCTAGCGGCACTTTCTGCCAAGCGTAGAAAACCTTCTTTTCCGGCAGCGGTGGTAATACGATGTAAGGATACGAAATCTCTCCAGATAAACATGAAGGAATTGACTCAATATATATTATATAAGTATATACCTAATTTACCTAAAATACCTAAATAGAAATCTTACTCCTGACCGATAAGTTTATCGACCTAATTTCGAAATACGCGCGCGATATCGAAACTGGCGATACCTGCGCCGCCAGCGTCGAAAAAGTGAAAGTAACGTTTCTGATTATGACGTCATCATACAAGAACGTCGGCGTTAGAAGTAGTATCTTAAAAATAAATTTTCACATTTAGACTTTGCGTCGCAATATCTCCGCTCGTAGGGCACGTAGCGGAATATTATGAGAGAAACCCCCCCCCTAATTGGACCCCAAGCTATCGATCAAGCCTACTTAGAACTTGATCCGTTCACTCGTTATCGAGATCTCAACATCTCGGGTACTCGCAACCCGTCGCGTCGCGTAAAAGAGTCACGGTCGGTCTTGCTCCGCGTGTACTTGGCGCGAGACACTACCGTGTCTCTTGATAATAATACATATTGTAAATACGTTTATTTAATTGCGTCAGGTGTGATTCGCGTTCGGACACCTATAAGATTATCCACGCGATATTGGTTGCGCCGAGATATTCGCGTTGGTGTGATTGCGCTCCGATGTTACCTGCGTGCAAGCCTTTGCGTTAGAATTATATTTGTGTCGGAATATCGTTCGTGCCGACATATTATTCGCGTTAGAATATTGATCGTGCCGATTGATTTCTCGAGTCGGGGTGTTATTCGCGTTATTCACACCGACTGATTCTAGTTAGGATATTATTTGCGTTAGGATATTATTTGCATTAGGATATTACTTGCGTTGACCTAATATTGCGTCCCGTTATTACTCGCGGTAATTCCGTACCTTTCCCCGCGTTAGTTTTAGTATTTCGTGTTATGCCAAGCGCCTCAGCGCCTTATTCTTCGCGTCAGGATACCCTTGGCGATATTGCGTTCGACCATTATTACGTTGGGATGTCACTTGTGTTACGTTCTCTATCTGCGTTAGATTAAGACAATTTGGCGACAGAATCCAATTTACAATTTGGCGATCAGAATTGTTAGGAATCTATTATATTATTTTTTCAAGATCCTTTTTGTGATAGAATGAAATAAAAGTATTTATGAACAAAAACAGCTATTATTTTGTAACATTTTATTATTACGTTTTTATACAAAACGTATGATTTTCGATTATTTTTATGATT
>NW_020219598.1:0-18836 GCF_003070985.1 Temnothorax curvispinosus | reverse complement strand
GCGAATGCGGAGATGCCGATATCAGCTTCGTTGGCCACCAACTGGCCGATCGCACCTGTCCACACCTTTTTCTCTTTGCTCCAGCTACCGTATCCCTCCACCGGATCCAGAATCTCCACCGTGAAGTTCATCACTTTGCTGAGCTCTATCAGCAACAGACCGAAAAACCCGCCGACCGTACCGTTCTCACGCGGCGAGATCTTCGGCGAGTTCTTCGTGCATATATCAACAGAATTGTCAAGTCAATTTACGCAAGTCTACAGATCTATAAATCATCGTCAAGGATTAATAAATAATTGTTTATATCACTGTAATATCGATTTCGTGGCAAATTGCGAGAAAATTTTTTTTCAATTGCGACTATTTTCTAGAAGGTCCTCGCTCACGACCATTTTCCGATTCGCAAAAGAAGCAACGCACAACGGAGCTCGAGGAAGAGCGAAAAACTTACGTTCACGAACGTCACGCGTACAACGTCGCCGAACATGTCGCTCCTTCTAGCGTAGAGGGACTTTCGCGTCCTTAAAAGTAAACCTCTATCGGGGGACCACAAGGCCAGGTCGAACGTTCTGATGCGATTATCGCGAATGGCGTACCACTCGACTAGAATCGGGCAAGCGTAGCAGAGAACCAGCATCTGGGTCTTGAAGTCCACGTTGAATATGTTATCGGTAGGATGTCTACAGCGCTCCTCGAGAGGATTCCCAGGACGCTGAAGAAACATAACGAGCCAAATGGGAAAAGAAATGGGCTTTATGTTTCTCGTGGTCTCGGCGAACTCGCCCATGGTCTTCTTGGTGTCGAGGAGAACGACAAACAACGGCCGCGTGATATTTTTCCAGTAGTCGTTGTACTCACTCGTCAGATCCGAGAAAGTTATGGTCACGGTCATGACTCGGTGTCGTGAGAATTCGCGCGACCACGTGTGCACCAATGTCGTCGTGTTCAAATCTGTAATATTCACATCGAAGATGGTATCATATTTTACTTGTTATCAGAATTATAAATGCTCTCTAAATCATAATTGCATTTAATTTCTTCAAGAATAAAAATTAGCAAAAAGTGACTTAATTTTTTTTTATTTAATTACATTTTATTCAATTTAAATCCGTAACAATTAGATAGAAAAAAAAATGATTTTTTAAATCGTATAGAAATAAAATAATTTGCACGTGAAATGATGATTCAGTATTTGTTCGAAAGTTCGCGGAAATGCAGTGTGAGAAATGATAACCGAAAACTGTTCCCAGTATCTACCGTAATTGTCAGGCCGCACGAAAATAACACACGACGTGCGATAATATCTGTGGACGTCGTTGATCAGTTGGAAATAATTGTTAATGCCCATACTCTCTGCCAGCGTTTTGGTGCCCAACACAAGGAAAAGTATTACGATTAATCGCGCTGTCGCGTATGACATTTTGCAAAATGCAGATTGACGGGTACTGTGTAAAAAATAAATGTCGATTTCGTCCAGTTGGACACACTGTTGCAATAAATAATTGACGTTTAATTCGGAAAAATTATCCTTCTTGTGAACTAAAACGAACAGGTGAAACTGTAGAGAGGCACAAAGAAATCAGAATCCCAAATTCTACTAAACACAACAATGAATCGAAAAGTCCTTTATTGAAAAAGCTCACAGCGCCAGCGCGGCTATCGCCGCCGGAGGTGTTAAAAAGAGGAATGAGGGTACTGCGATTCTCTCAAGGGTGCGAACGCGTGACTGAAGAACGATCATCGCATACAATAATTTATTGGATCCTAGGATCTATATAATTAATTGCGGCAGCATTATTATACAAATTATGTAGATGGGGGTATGCGACGGTACAATTTTTATCGGCGAATCATCGGCCAAACCGATAAATTATTCGCTGTCGTTAAGCTCACCATAGCTGGCATTACTTATCCACCTACCTCTTACACACCCGTTACTATTTCAAGTTATATCAACGTATCTTAGCTTTCAACTCGATGCATAAAGATCAATAAACTTAAACGTACATGTCTCGCAAAAGGGATGTAGCGCTCAGCAAGAAAATAATTTAATATATTGTTTAATTTGATTTCTTATATTGGATACTTTGAATGATTGTCAACGAAAATTAAATAACTTTCAACAAAAATGCTAAAACTGAAGTTTTGTTTTTTTTTTCTCGCTATAAGAAGATGTTTTAAATTCTTATTTTATTTTAGTGTTAACACGCTGCAAAATTCAAAATTGTTAATAATATTAATATTTAAATAACATTTTGAAAATCATTCAAGATCGCCCACGCACGACTCTTAAGCCAGCTATCTTTCCCATTTCATCTTTGGCAGAGCTGGATACATTTGAAAATATCGACGACATGTTTAATATGGTTAATTCTTAATAACTTAAGGTCTTAAGGTGATGCTGGAGCCGTCTGTATAACCGACAAAATTACCATTTTTTATGTTATTGACCTATATCTGTCCTTGTATAGACAAGGATATAGACAACACTGTAAAAAATTTTTGTAAAATTTACAACTATTATAGTGGGTAATTTGAGACCTACTATAATAGGTGTAAATTTCCACACATTCTTAATTTGTGTAATTGTAATACAAAATGACTTTTTTCTTCCGTACTGTAATTTTGTAAAATTACAACTATTATAGTGGGTCTCAAAATTACCCACTATAATAGTTGCAACTTTACAAAATTTTTTTACAATGAACGATTATAGCACCTAACATTGCATCTTCCACTGGGCTAAGTATATTATCTTTTTTTTTAGGCTTCAAATCTTACTTCTAATTGCATGATATTATTGCTGAGTTTTTTGTAGAGGGCTGCATCACTATTTTCTATAATAGAAAAACTGCAGAATTTTTGTATAGAGCAAATATTGTCGTCAGGTGAAGACAATATTTATAAAAATAAGAATTTTTGTTAGTTTATCAGAAAAAATCAGGTACAACCCTCTAAATTTTTGTGCGTACTTTAATCGTGTAAAAAAATTTTCCATTCTGTTCAGCCAATTCAAAGATATTGCTTAGACCGATTATGTCAGTGTCGCTGTCACTCCAGAATCCCCTTAATATACTTATTTCTTCTCGTTCGAAACTGTCGCGGAAACGTTTTGTGACTCATAAACCATTTATCACTCCATGTGCACGGAGAAAATAATGATGTACGTTATGTATCAACAGCATTAAGTTTAATTGAAAATAATTTTGTTAATTTAATTCATGCTTTCGTTTTAATAAAATAAGTATTTCTTCTTTTAATAAAATAATTATACACTGAAAAAAAAAATACTTAGATCCAAGAAAATATTTTTTCACATAGTACCAATGGCTTATTTACTTAATATAATCACATATTTATTTAGAGAATTAGATATCTTTACTTAAATTAAGTAAAAATAATATACATAAATTAAGTGAATAATAATTTATTTAAATTAAGTAAAAATATCTAATTTTAAATAAATATGTGACGATATTAAGTAAATAAGCCATTGGTACTATGTGAAAAAATACTTTCTTGGATCTAAGTATTTTTTTTCAGTGTATTTAATAAAATAAGTAATGTTTCACTAATACTGTTTATTGTCTATTGAATTAGCAAAATTACTTCCAATTAGCCTGAAACTGTTGATACAACATCATTTTTTTCTCTATGTGCGTCAGCGTGAACTAAATCACACGGTAGATATTGTATTAAACGTGATTATAATTCCATATTACCGAATACAACATGGTCTCTGACATAACTTTGATCGCTCAAGAGGTGTACGAGCAGAAATGAAAGTCGAGCTCCTCGATCAACGAGTAAACTTTTACGGGGACTAATTGTAAGTCGTAGTCGGCACTGCCACGTAGAACGATTAACTTAGGTACCATCATCGACGAATTCTTCTATCATCTGAAAAGGCAGAATGCACGCCGTTATACGAAGCAGAATGACGTCGCCGTATAGAATGAACCGCTATCAATACCGCTGTCAAAAATAGCATCAAGTACGCGATGTTCAACGACATTCTTTTTGGAAGGAAAAAATTTACTTAAAGCTCCAGTCAACTTTTGAAGAAGAAAAAAATAGAGTCCAAAATTAATCCAATTAAAATAAACGGCACAGTATTATTTTACTATAGAACATGTATAACAGCTAGATATATGTTCTTGCAATAATAATACTGTGCCGTTTGAAAGATATTTCGAACTGACTCCCGTAATCTCCGTACTCGTCTCCGAGCACCGCGGAATAATGTCTTTGGACGCTCAGTATCACGTCGACGGATCCTTGCCGAAGTGCCGAGAAGAACAAAAAGAGACATCGGACACGCCGAACAAAGCGATAATCTCTTTTTTTTCACCGTTGGAGGATCGGTCGAGGGAAGTTTTTTGCGCGATGGACCGGGGAGATCAGCTAAACGGATAAAACTTTCGCTTAGCTGAACAAATAATGTCTCCCGGTCGCAGTAATACGCGGGGTAAATGCAGGGACGTAGATACATATCGAGCGCTTCAGATAACAATAATCGCGGTGATTCTGCGACGTGGAAATTGCGACCGATCAAATGTAGTAATTTGTTTTAATCGCTTTCCTTCCTTGCGCTGTCGCTAAATTAAGAATCAACGATATCTTCTTAATATTCATATTGAATAATTAACATAAAATGTGATATAAAATATGAAAATATACACAGTTAAATAAACGCGAGGTCTTCTCCGGGTGTTAGCGTTACAGTAAATAAAAGTACCTTTTTATTATACATATTCTAAAAATAATTAAACATTCTATTCATGTTAAATAATAAACATGTTTGGAGATATTGATTAATGGCTAAGCGCGATTAATTCTTAGATTAAATTTGCACCGATATGAATCACTCATATATAACGATACGAAAGTGAATGGTATAAATGTGATGCGAGACTGTTGACTTTCCGCCCATAAATTTGAAAATATCGTTCGTATCCGACTCTGGACACATCCATATGACTTTGCGATTTTCAGTAGACGTAAAGGAAATATGTGTATATATTATATATTGTTATATTACATATATGTGTATATAAATAATGTATGACCGATGATATATTAATCATGAAATGCATAGAACGATTGTCGCAACTTCAAATTCTAAAAAAATAAATAAAAAACGAATTAGATAATTGAATGAAACACAACAGCAGCCTCATTGTTGCAAATTGCGAGCAATAAGTAGTTATCTTCAAGTTGTAATCGATTATAAAAACGTTCGAGAAAAATACAGAGAGCGACCTCAAGCTGATAATGTATTTTCTATATATACATATGTCACATCTGTTTGTGCGATTGCTTTCTGGGCAGCTCTTATTAGTTTCGAAGTTAATGCATAATGATATGATTCATCGATCGCCTCGCGGTTGGAGAGTGTGCTGCTGGCGATCATAAAATTCGCCTAGTAATCATGGCACCAAAAATGATTCAGCGACTACCGTGCGAACAACCGGCCAAGTTGGTTTCACAACAATTGCTAATTTATGAGCGATGTTAAAATACAAGAAAATAGTGACTGTTAATATCGTCATTCAATCATCAGAGAAAATTTATATTGTTACTTTTATTAACATCGGCATTTTTAATATTTCCTGCTTTTCCGATAATTCTAATTTGTAAATTATAATTAGTATAATAGCTATATAATAGCAACAATCGTATTTATATTATCTCTATCTATACTAATTAAAATTGTTTAATCTCAATTGCATTTCTCTTCAAATTCTTCTGTCAATAACTACATTTTATTGTCGTTTTACGCGCCGCTTATGTGATATACTAAAAAAAATTCAATTATTTCCAAGTTCTCGTCGTCGACGCAATGTCCACGCGTTGCGGCACTGATGAAGTTTTCAGTCGTGGCACATATTTATATTTTATAATTATGTGAAATAACGCGGTGTTGTTCTCGGCTTATCGCCACCTATAGTCCTGGCATCTCTGCCTACACCTTGCCGCGCCATTCTTGCGGCGACGCTCGAGCGCAAGAGGTAGCAGCGCTAGTCACACGCATTCATGTGTGCTGCCGTAATTAATTATAATACATCTGATAAAATACTCAATTGATACATGTTTTATGATATTATAAATATTTCGTACCAGCAACGAACGTGCTTATTTTCGTGATGCAAAGCTGTCGTATGGTTCCTCGCCAGCGATATACCCCCAAGCGGGGTGCAACTTCAATGCAGTGAGGTGCTCCAGCAGTTTGAAGACCGAAAGTAAAAATCGAGAGACGTGGAAAGCAACTGTATGTTAAAACAGCAGTTGCACGTTCAAAGACTCATACGTGACTTTAAATCGTCGACAATCGTCTAAGCGGTTCGTCGCGTTGCACTTATGACAGAATTATTAGCGTTTTCCTAACTTAAATTTGGGAATGCCGTACAAGTGTCGCGCCAAATTGTGTCTTTCCGCGTCACGATGTATTTACGGACAATAATTGTCTTGTAACAGCGACCCCTTAATTACTTACGTGCGTCCGGTGCTAATTTTTTGTGCACCGAAAAATACATGGCTTTTTCCCGTGATAATCCTCTCCCATTGGATACGACCTTGCAGATGGTGGAGGGGCTCAATACCCAAGGGGTTCAGAATACGTATTACGGAAAACGTCTCAAAATGGATTTCCATTAGAATTTAATTATTTTCTAGATTTATATTGTATTATTTAGGGAAAACTGTCATTTTGACAGTAAATCAACGACGACTGCCATTTGTGTTCCATCAGCAAACCACGAAGAAAATTAAATATATATAAGGAGATTTCTTCTTACTTTTTTATTTTTATTACAGTGGTGTAAATACGAATAGAACGATTATTCAATTATCAACTGAAGAAGTTCAGTTTACAATCGGTTTTCTTATTTCTACTGTAATGATTAAATGTGATTACGAATATATATATATATTCCAGTTTTATTCTTTAATCTTTAGTTTCTTTTAAGAAACTATATATACTTGATTGTAGGTGCTGAGGATCCTGCCATTTCACATGTGCGAAAAATCCACCTCAATATGGCAGCTGATCACGTGACGTTATAAGTTCGTGTGACAACACAGTTGAAACTGCATGTGATAAGAATTTGATTAAACTACGGTTGTGTCCTAAAATTCACTGCCAGCGCTGACGTGTACTGTAGATTTCCAGCACTGGAGAATTTTGGAACTTTGCTTTCACCATTTTTAATGCTAATTACATTTCTATCACTAGTTTATTATACCGACTTATCCCTTAACCCTTTCGGTACGAGGCGACCGAGACGTGAAGGGCTCTCTAGTGGCCAGAGCGTCGAACCGCCGATATACGCGATTCGGCCGAGAGAGCTAGGCATTCGACACGTTCAACGCCTTCAATTATTATATGTATGTAATAAAACTCAATAACAAAACAATTTAAAAAATTATCAACAGAAGCATTTCAAGTTAACATTTCAAGTTTCTCGATCGCAGTGAACAGCATGTGGACAATAATGACTATATAGTCTCTACTCCGGCCGCAGTGAGCAGTATAATGGACTGCAGTGATTATAGTCATTCTCCGTACCGAAAGAGTTAATGCGATATCTAAATGTAAGAAAATCATAAGGATCACATACGTTGTCCTCACTTGGTCCGTATCTGGTAACCTTTTCAGGACCAAATACGATTAAAATCCTCATTTCGCATGATCATGCGCTGCGTTATTTTCGGATCAGGGCCATATTCAGATTACCTGACTCGGGCCTGACAAAAAAATCACGCATTTTTGTTTGGACCTGATTATTGCCTTGCGGCTTGCCAGGATTTCTGCTCGGGTTGTTGTTCTTAGATCAAGTTTTAGACGAATAATACACTTTCTCGATTATCAAGATAAGAAGTGCCAGGACCATACAGCCTGCCAACATCGTCAGAGCTGGCGTTACATCGCTTAATTCGACAAAACCGTAATGTACCCCCCTCGGATGATTCCTTCGTATGTGATACTTGTTCTTCAATTTGCTTATAACGCCATTAAGCTGAAATTTCCGCAAGCTGAAAAATGTGAAAAGATATTTAAAGTATTTATTCTTGAAGAGGGAAAAGCAGTCGTAAGAGTAGTTCTTATCTGAATATAATACATTTCTTGTAATTTTGTGATTTCAACGACATTAAAATTTAACGATATTTTCGCATCCTTAAATAAATATTTATAAGATAAAATATATAGAATTTATACTTTAAAAGTTATTAAAAATTATATTTTTAAAATTAGTGATATTAATAAAATTCATCGATTTATCATATGCATCAACAAACTCAACTTATAAACATCAGACAATTATGTAGTACAATATAGGATGACAGTTTTCCAAACAATAAATGTATATTAAATAATAAAATATATATATCCTTGTAAATAAATATATACATTAGGACTTACTGGTAATTCATGAGGCCAGTGTAAGGATTATCTTTCGTTAGAGTTATCGCCGCATTGCCGATTCTTCCGGTCTTAATATATACGACTCTACACGGTATAATGTTAAGCTCTTCATATACCTCAGCCGCGTAAAGCGCTAACTTGTTTCTCTCGCAGAGCTGCGTAAGAATTGATATAAAAATGGACGACTTAATGAAACTTAACGTCGTTGATTTCATTAATTAAGAAATATCGCTAACTTGCTTGAATCCCTCCGTCGTTGATAGCGGTAAATGATTTTCTTTTAGCAGTTCGTACATTTGCAAAAAAACGGGATCTTTGACGTGCTACAAAATTTGAAAAAGCATAATTTGAAAAAAAACATTTTTTTCCCAGTTGCAGTCGGAATAATAGAATGTCTCTTCCTTAGAATTTTTGTCAGTAATATTATAAGAATACAAAAAAGAACTTAAGAACAATATATTCTCTACGAATTAAATTCTTTAACGTTTAAAATTACCTCTACAAGAAAATTACTAAATTACTAAGATTTATTGTGTATGTCATGTAATACTAATACAATCACGAGACTATGCTTTTATTTGCGAACGTTTCAATGGAAATTACTGTGGCTGAGAAGTCACTGTTGCGCTTTAAATAAAGGCGAGCTCACACTAAGAACGTCGTAGTGGGCGCTATTTTGCACCACAATTAATTTGTAAGAGCCATCCTTAACGTAACCCTCCAGAGTGGAAAAAGGCAGTTTGGGCGTACAGAGCACTAGAATGCTGATAAACGAGGCGGAATAGATGGCCAGAATTACTATCGACGAAGCAGAAATCGAGAAAAAAGCCAGTCTCATCGATGACTCGCTAGGAAATTCTTTGCATAAAATATACATGTGCATTATATTATGGTGTCAAATATACATATATATGTAGAGGAAATTCTCCTGTTATGAGATACCACATCTATTTTTTGTGATTGCCGGAAGTTTATGTGCAGAATTGAAAAATGTAGGAGGCGAGTGCACGCACGATCAAATAATGAATTTTCCACTAAACAGGTTTTACTCTAAGGGCAATAAGTTCCTGATGAAACCAACAAATAGAACCTATTAGTTTAGCAGAAACACCTCGCTATCGCTTATCAGAAGCCTATATCTCATAATAGGGAACTTTCCTCTATATATGTATATGGCATATTGACATATTAGCACATATATAGACACATATCGATGCATCACACACAATTGCTTAAAACGTGACTAATAATACGAAAATATTATGCTAGATATTGAATGTCTCTAGTAAACGTTACCTGACAAACCTTGCTGACAATAAATCCCCCAAACATTAATATAGTTTTCGAACATCAAGTTTATCGAAAAGTATCCTTTTGTCTTCATGATAGTCAATAGAATAGAAGCTGTTATTATTATCATTAATAATGCTATCCAAGTTATAGAGCTGAATGCCTGAAACATTTATCGATGAAGAAAAGCAGCAATTTATTCCACTTTGTTATCGTGAATATTTAGCATAAATTATCTTAATACTGTTATTTGTTCAATATTAACACTTTTCCCAGAGATGTAATTAAGCATTCTAAAGTAATTGCATTTTTAATTTTATAAATGAACGGGATGATTATAAAGTCTTTGTGCAGTTTTAAACTTCTATCATTGTACAATTAAAGAAATAAAAATTATAGTGGTGTAAGTCAAATATTTTGAAAAATTTACCACTGTGATTTTTACCCCTCCAATTGTAGCCAATATAATTACCGTAGGCATATGTAATATATTAAATGATGCATGTCTACTATATTAATACACCTAATACTAAATTATGTATAGGTATTGTTGATATAAAGATAATTATTACCCTGAAGTATAAAGACCATTCCACCAAGGCTGTGTTAGGCTCCTTAAAATAAAGGCGGTATGGCGAGCGCATCAGTGGTATTGTATAGTCGATGACGTTTTGTCTGCCAGTCGTCATCGCGAATGCGGAGATGCCGATATCAGCTTCGTTGGCCACCAACTGGCCAATCGCACCTGTCCACACCTTTTTCTCTTTGCTCCAGGTGCCGAATCCCTCCGCCGGATCCAGAATCTCCACCGTGAAGTTCATCATTTTGCTGAGCTCTGTCAGCAACAGCCCGAAAAACCCGCCGACCGTACCGTTCTCGTGCGAGATCAGCGGCGAGTTCTTCGTGCATATATCAACAGAATTGTCAAGTCAATTTACGCGAGTCTATACGGATCTATAAATAATCATTAAGGGTTAATAAATAATCTTACAAAGTCTATTCTAATATCGATTTCGTGACAAATAGATAATTTTCTTTCAAGGCGACTATTTTCTAGAAGGTCGTCGCTTACGACCATTTTCCGATTCGCAAAAGAAGCAACGCACAACGGAGCTCGACGAAGAGCAAAAAACTTACGATCACGGACGTAACGCGTACAACTTCGCCGAACATGTCGCTCCTTCTAGCGTAGAAGGGCTTTCGCGTCCTTAAAAGTAAACCTCTATCGGGGGACCACAAGGCCAGGTCGAACGTTCTGGTGCGATTATCGCGAATGGCGTACCACTCGACTAGAATCGGTCGAGCGTAGCATAAAACCAGCATCTGGGTGCTGAAGTCCACGTTGAATACGTTATCGGTAGGATGTCTGCAGCGCTCCACGAGAGGATTCCCAGGACGCTGAAGAAATATAACGAGCCAAAAGGGAAAAGAGATGGGCTTTATGCTCCTCGTGGTCTCGGCGAACTCGACCATGGTCTCTTCGGTGTCGAGGAGAACGACAAACAACGGCCGCGTGACGTTTTTCCAGTACTCGTTGTACTCACTTGTCAGATCCGAGAAAGTTATGGTCACGGTCATGACTTGGTGTCGTGAGAATTCGCGCGACCACGTATGCACCAATGTCGTCGTGTTCAAATCTGCAATATTCACATTAAAGATGGTATTATATTTTACTTGTTGTCAGAATTAAATGCTCTCTAAGTCATAACTGCATTTAATTTCTTCAATTAAGAATAAAAGTTTGAAAAAAAATGACTTAATTTTTTTTATTTAATTACATTTTATTCAATTTAAATCCGTAACAATTAGATAAAAAAAAAATGATTTTTTGAAAAATATCTTTAACGTTAAATAATATCGTATAAAAATGAAATAATTTGCTCGTGAAATAATGATTCAATATTTGTTCGAAAGTTCGCGAAAGTGCAGTGTGAGAAATGATAACCGGAAACTGTTCCCGGTATCTACTCACCGTAATTGTCAGACCGCACGAAAATAACACACGACGTGCGATAATATCTGTGGACGTCGTTGATCAGTTGGAAATAATTGTTAATGCCTATACTTTCTGTCAGCGGTTTGGTGCCCAACACGAGGAAAAGTATTATGATTGATCGCGCTGTCGCGTATGTCATTTTGCAAAATGCATATTAACGGCTACTGTGTAAAAAATAAATGTCGATTTCGTCCAGTTGGACACTGTTGCGATAAATAATTAACGTTTAATTCAGAACAATTATCCCTCTTATGGACTAAAACGAACAGGTGAGATTATAGAGAGGCACAAAGAAATCGGAATCCCAGATTCTGCTAACACAACAATGAATCGAAGAGTCTTTTATCGAAAAAGCTCACAGCGCAACTATCGCCGCCGGAGGAGTTAAGAAGAGGAATAAGGCTTCTCTCAAGGGTGCGAACGCGTGACTGAAGGGCGATCATCGCATACAAGAATTTATCGGATTCTAGGATCTATATAATTAATTGTAGCTGCATTATCACCATTATGTAGATGAAAGTATGCAACGGTACAATTTTTATCGGCGAATCATCGGTCAAACCGATAAATTATTCGATGTCGTTAAGCTCACCATAGCTGGTATTACTTATCCACCCACTTCTTATACACCCGTTACTATTTCAAGTTATATCGACGTATCTTAATAGCTTTCAACTCGATGCATAAAGATCAATAAATTTAAACGTGCATGTCTCGCAAAAGGGATGTAGTGTTGAGCATGGAAAGAATCTTCTTGATATCGATAATTTAAAACAGAAGTCGTTTTTTTAAAAAAATGCTAAAACTAAAGTTTTTTTTTCTTTTCTCGCTAGGAAATGTTTTAAATTCTTGTTTTATTTTAGTGTTAGCACGCTGCAATCATAATAATTCGCAGTATAATAACTTAAATCTTCATCGATGTACTATAAGCTTAAAAAAAAATTCAAAACTGTTAATAACATTAATATTTAAGTAACATTTCGAAAATCATTCAAGTCCACGCACGACTCGTAAGCCAGCCATCCTTCCCATTTCATCTTTGGCAGAGCTGGTCACCTTTAAAAATATCGACGTCATGTTTAATATGTTTAATTCTTAATACTTATTTCCCTTCGTTTGAAAGTGTCGCGGAAACGTCTTGTGACTCACAAACCATTTATCACTCCATATGCACGGAGAAAAAAATGATGTACGTTGTATCAACAGCATTATAAGTCTAATTGAAAATAATCTTGTTAATTCAATTCATGCTTTTGTTTTAATAAAATAAGTATTTCTTTTTTTAATAGAATAAGTATATTTAATAAAATAAGTATTATTCCACAATACTGTTTATTGTCTATTGAATTAGCAAGATTACTTCCAATTAGCCTGATACTGTTGATACAACATCATTTTTTTCTCTATGTGCGTCAGCGTGAACGAAATCACACGATAGATATTGTATTAAACGTGATTATAATTCCATATTACCGAATGCAACATAGTCTCTGACATAACTTTGATCGCTCAAAAAGTGTACAAGCAAAAGTGAAAGTCGAACTCCTCGATCGACGAGTAAACTTTTACGGGGACTAATCCCTTATAGAAATTTAATACTGTAAGTGATTTTTTGGCTAGTGATTAATTATTTAAAAGCACTATTAAAGGCACTATTAACAGTGCTTTTAATAGTGCTTTTAAGTGATTAATTACTAGCCAAAAAATCACTTACAGTATTAAATTTCTATAAGGGATTGTAAGTCGTAGTCGGCACTACCACGTAGAACGATTAATTTATACTATTTATAGGTACCATCGTCGACAAATTATTCTAATCTGAAAAGGCAAATGCGAGTGTACGCCGTTATAGGAAGCAGACTAACGTCGCCGAATAGTAAACCGCTATCAACACCGCTGTCAAAAATATCGTCAAGTACGCGATGCGCAACGACATTCTTTTCGGAAAGAAAAAATTTACTTAGAGCTCCATAGTCAACTTTTGAAGAAGGAAAAAATAGAGTCCAAGATTAATTTAATTAAAATAATTTATTTTAATTAAACGGCACAGTATTATTATTACTGTTATACAGATATATATGTCCTAGCAATAATAATACTGTGCCGTTTGGAAGATATTTCGAACTGACCCCGTAATCTCCGTACTTGTCTCCAGGATGAATGAATGTAACGAGCGCCGCAAAATAATGTCTTCGGACGCTCAGTATTACGTTGACAAGAGACGTCAACGTTAAAGTGAATCTTTGCCGAAATGCCGAGAAGAACGACAAGCGACATCGGACCCGCCGAACAGACCAATAATTTTTTTTTTTTTCACCGTTGGAAGGTCGGTCGAGGAAAGTTTACAGCGCGAAAGACCGGGGAGATCAACTAAACGGGTAAAACTTCTGCTTAGCAGGACAAATGTCTCCCGGTCGCAGTAATAAAGGTAAATGCAGGGACGTAGATACATAATCGAGCGTTTCTGATAACATAATCGCGGTGATTCTGCGACGTGGAAATTGCGACCGATTAAACGTGGTAATTTGCTTTAATCGCTTTCCTTCCTTGCGCTGTCGCTAAATTAAGAATCAACGATATTTTCTTAATATTCATATTGAATATAAAATGTGATATAAAATATAAAAATATACGCAGTTAATTAAACGCGAGGTCTTCTCCGGGTGTTAACGTTACAGTAAATAAAATCTTTTTATCTTTTTATCTTTTATTATACATATTCTAGGTAGTTGAGCAGAGATTCGGTTGCGGAAAGGAGAATAAGATGAGGAGAAAGGTAAGCGGTGTTTAGTGAAAGGATAAGTTGCGAAAGGATCAAAGGTAAATGTAGAGGTGAAAGAGATAAGCGTGATAGGGCAGAGAAAAAGAGAGGGGTGCGGAAGAGAAAGCGGAACAAGGGAGAGGAAAGTAATAACCGTTACAGATTACCCAAGATAGAGCGCGAGGGGAGAATAATAGCAGAGGCGGTCGAGAGGATTGTGGGCGGGGGAAGGTGAAAGGAACGAGGACGAACTAAGGAAAAAGAATGTAATTTTAAGGGTCGAGAAGGAGAAATGGGGAGGCAAGGAGTCGAATTGGGAGAAAGTGAAGGAGTTATTCGCGGAAGGGCTAAAAGTAAGGGTGACGGTGAGAGAGGTGATTGTGGTGGGGCAGAGAGGAATATGGATGACCATATTGGTGAAACTGGGAAACGAAGAGGAGAAGTGGCAGGTGTTGGAGGCGAGGAGAAAGGCAGGGAACAGCATAGGGGTGAAGATCCATGAGGACAAGTCTGTGGAAAGGAGAGATAAAGAGAGAGGAGAGAGAGGAGAAAATGGAAGGGAAGATACGCAGAAGTACAGAGAGGTCGAAGGAGGAAGAAATTACAAGAGGGTTGGAGGAGAAACTGCTCATGGTCTCCGATGATGAGGAGAAGGAGGATGGGGGAAGAAGGGACTGGGCTAAATAAAGAAGAGCTGAGACGGAAAGGAGGGAGGCTGAAGGACGGAGTCGCGGCAGGAACGGAGGAAGAAGAAGAGGGGTGAAGAGGATTACAGGAAGAGAGGGTAAATATTTGTGAGGTCGCAAATGGCCAGGCATTAGGGAATGAACATTTGTAAGAGGTTTGGGTACGTTCCTTATGAAAAAAACGCCTTATTGTAAGCCCTACGAGGATATGCAATACATCATGTTATACATATTCTAAAAGTAATTAAACATTCTATCATGTCAAATAATAAACATGTTCAGAGATATTGATTAATTGCTAAACGCGATTAATTCTTAGATTAAATTTGCACCGATGTGAATCACTCATATATGGCGATGCGAAAGTGAATGGTATAAATGTGATGCGAGACTGTTGACTTTACGCCCATAAATTTAACCCTTATCGGTCACACTATGTAAAATACACCCCAGCGTTTTTTGACTTCGAAAACGACCCAGTAAATCAATGGAAATGGGCCTTTTGCCGCCATCTACAAGTAGTTGGGACCTTCAAGTATCGATCCCCATCGGTGGTATATTTTTCGGCCCGTTAGTTCTTTCTCGGCAATTTTTTCCGCAAAAAATCGCACCTTTATAACCTCAAAATCAATATACTTTTTGGAACGGCCGCATAAACTGCAATAATTAGTAAAAAGTGCGTCACCTGAGGATGAAAAAACCGTTTAAAAAATTAAAATATCTTAAAAATTGAAAAAGTTACATTATTTTTTGTGAAAAGTCACTTTTCCGACTTTTTTTTCAACAATTTTTTTACATATGTTAAATTAATTTTTTGCAAATCGAACCTATACAGTCTTTTTAAGGAAGACTTAAACTACAACAGGATATTTTTTTCTTTTTTTTTAAGGTCACCTACAATTTTTTATACACGTGCAAACACGCTGGGGGTGTATTTCACCCAGTGTGACCGGTACGGGATTCTCGGGTAGTGTGACCGAAAAGGGTTAAAAATATCGTTCGTATCCGACTCTCGACACATCCATATGACTTTGTGATTTTCAGTAAACATAAAGGAAATATATATGTGTATATTATTATATATTATTATAGTACACTATGTATGCATATATATATATATATATATATATATATATAATGTATGATCGACGATACATAAATCATGAAATGCATAAAACGATTGTCGCAACTTTAAATTCTAAAAAAATAAGTAAGTAAACAAATTAGATAATTGAATGAATCACAACGGCAGCCTCATTGTTGCGGATTGCGAGCAATAAGTAGTTATCTTCAAGTTATAATCGATTATGAAAACGTTCAAGAAAAATACAGAGAGCGACCTCAAGCTGATAATGTATTTTCTATATATACATATGTCAACAATTTTAAAATATAAGTTTATAATATTAACGATAGTGAGATACCTAAACCAGTTTTGCAATATTATAACAATTTATTAATTAGAATACATACGACATAATTTTTGTACCGACAATTTGGTATCTATGTGTCGAATATTTTGGATAATTTTTATTAATAAGCAAAAGATTTAGGCGTATATACGTTTGTGTAAGCATAAAAAATGTAAAAAGTTATATATTGTTTACAAATGCGGTATGTCGTACTCTTATACATATAAGCAGAATGTTATATGATATCTTGTACTCGAATGTAAGCAGAAAATTTATAAGATTAAACGAGATAATATTTTTTGGGATACTACATTAAGATGAGATTGAAAGGGGGATATATGACATCAATATATATGTATATTCAGTGTTGAAAATATATACTTTATTTTAATAGACTTATATACAAGTTCTATTCACAATATCTAACAATTCGATAGTTGCCAAAAAAACAAGATGTACCAAATCGTTGGTAAAATACTTATCGCATATCTTTCTTCTAATTCTCACATACGTATTAATTTAAAAATATACCATATAAATAGTCCAAATAAAATTAAAATCATACGTCAGTCGATATTCTAAAGAAGCTATGACTAATTTGTTTAGTAATGTTACTTAAATTTCCTAATATTTAATTATAACTTCATGAGAAGGCAATCAATATTTAACGTTTTGCAAGGGCGAATCCCACTTGGTTGTTCCCCATGTCAAACTTGGTGTAGTACCGACCAACAAATGGATAGCCCAAAATCCACTCTAATTCATTATACGGAATAACCTCATGGAAGGCGGGAATGCAAACATCTATTTCGCCTTCTGTCATCTATAAGACATTAAATATGGCATAATATTTCTATTCTAAAAACAATTTAAACCTTTATATAATAATATTCTTTACCTTCAAGATATAATCTTGACCAGTGAGTCGTAACGTCTTACCACCTATGACGAAATTGATATCGGGCAAATTAGAAATCTCGTCGCACTTCACCTTTAAACAAAAATCAATGTTAGTAATCCATATTAATAATCCGAACTTATCAAACATTTATTAATTTATTTTAATAATTTATTTAAAATAATTGTGAAAGCTGCCATTGCAGAAAGGGACAATAAATTACCGTATCATTAACAACACCGATCTCTCTGTAAATAGCTTTGATAGTCCCCGGTGGTCCACCCATCACAGAAGCGCCCGTGTCGACGATAGCTTGACAGCCTTCCGCGCAAGAAGTGTAATTTTTTACTTGAATCCTACAGTGGGATAACATTACCAATTAGCTGACATATAATCCGTGGTTGACATACGTATAATTTAGAAAAGAAACTACGTACATATCCATTTCAAATTGCCAGTATGCTTTGTGAGGAACATTAACATACGTAAACTCGCCCTCGTAATGGGAAGAATCGGTACCACCCAATATCAGTTCACGGCCGAACACGTCCGTGGCATTTCTGTATAGGTTGTATATTTTTTACATTGTTTATACATTTGCATTTTACATTGCATGGAAAGACAAAGTATGTAATTTAAAAAATAGTATTAAACACACGTGAGGCATACGGAAAGATACATACCGATTTAGATAGAAGCTAAAAATTGGTTGGGACACCACGTGTTTATCAATCATGTTTTGGAAAACAGTAGGCTTTTTAAAGACAGATAAGGCTGGATAACCCATCCCCAGAACGCCGTCGCATTGTGCAGAGTCCCAAAAACTTGTCGCGAAATCGAGCGCTTCTCCGAATGTCTGGTTTGAAACCTTAAGGCCAGCAATCTGCGAAACGTTGATATTATTAATAAAGTATAATTACGCGCATTTTTTCGGAGAATGATAGCAACATGTGCTTTTTAGAAAATTTTCATAGATTATGACTGTGATTAGAATTAAATATATCATTTACTTGACTATGACTTACGATTACGTCATCAGTAGATAAGAACCCAGACACATTGCCTTTCGCGTAATCAATAAAAAATGGATCATTCTGTGGTATATATGTAGTGGACTTTGTATTATCATATTTATCATGTTTGACTGCAAAAAGTAGTAAATAAAATTAAATCAGTTAATATTGAAGAATTTAAAAATATAAATTTTTCTATATTAATTTAAATATATATAACTGACAGTAGTTAAATCATCAAATATATTTAGTTAAATTATTAAATATATTTATGTTTATATTTTTTTCTTTAACATGTGAGCTGTTTTGTATAAAAAATTATTTGTGTTTTTAAAGTAAGTGTGCTAAATAATGT
>NW_020219597.1:0-1085 GCF_003070985.1 Temnothorax curvispinosus | reverse complement strand
CTAAAAGTAGCGATGGGTTACGAACACGCGCGATATTTGCCAAAGAGGTTAAAAATCTTTGCGGGAGTAAAGCTAGACGCGAAACGATCGGCCGAGACCGATAGCGAGCGGCGTAGAGTAGAATGGCGCGAGATTCAGAATCCAAAGGATTCACAGCGAGCGACTGTCATGTGCGAATACATCCATATAACGATAAAACCTGATCTCTATAAATGTTGGAATAAGATATCTAATATTTCCTGAAAATAAGGTCGCAAATCATTTCCCAACTCGAGATACGAAACCGTGGTCGAGATGGTAGTCAAACAGTGCCGAACAACAAACCGTGGAAATTTTAAATAATGGAAAACCGATAAGGGTAGCATAAAAAACCGGGATCCGCAAAAACGCGCGAACCGCGAAGCGTGGGTGACGAAATCGCGAACCGAGGTGACGTGGAGCCGGCAAATGAGCACCACGGTAGCAACACGGCGAAGCAACGCGCGACGGGGAAAGACGCGGCGCTAGAAAAACATATAGGGTGGCGCGTAAATAGAAATCACGCGTGGTTAAGGGAAACGCAAACCATGATGCGAACGCGAAACGGGGATCACCGGGTGAGTAGAAGAGGCACACGCGAAGAGATACAGGGTGTCGTAAAAGTAAAATCATCGCGAATTACGGAGTTTACGAACCAACGCGTCAGGGTAAAGTTGGAGTGAGCGATTCCAAACGGCGAGCGATAGGCGAGGCTAGTGAGTGTTAAACGAACGGGTTGGCCATACGAACATTATACAGGGAGGTCCAAAAGTAATCGACCGAAAGAAAAAGAAATTGCCGAACCAAGGTAAAAGCGAACGAGGACGCGAATGACCCACCGCGCGAATGAGGTCAGAAAAATAATTGTAAGCGAAGGAGCGATACGATTCATTATTGTAAGCACGCTGATTAATTTTCCTAAGGAAATTGCAAATCCCAAGAAATTGGCGAAGAGCCAAATTCATTATTCGTATAAATAGAGGTATTGAATGGAAAATCAAACAGCGAGCATAGAATCGAGTCGGACATTCGCAAAGTCACATCTGCAAGCCAGATGTTGTGCGAGC
>NW_020219596.1:0-12094 GCF_003070985.1 Temnothorax curvispinosus | reverse complement strand
GAAATAAACCTTCTGCTAAATTTAGGAGCGACGTTGACATTGATAAAAGTCGGAAATTTAAAAGGAAAAACGATGGTGCGAGAGGAAAAATTAGCGCTGATCGGCGTAACCGGATACCAGATCCACACGATTGGAAAAGTAAAAGCGACAGTAGATCTCGGAAGTAAGAAAATACGCCACACAATGTATGTGGTGAGGGACGACTTCCCTATCGAATATGAGGGAATATTAGGGAACGATTTCCTAACTAAACACAAGGCCGATATTTCCAACACATCGAAGCAGTTGAGAATTGGCAAAGCCACTTTCAAATTTCGACCATATCGAAAGATAACTCTACCGCCTTGCAACGAGACCATCGTGGAAGCCGTCACCGATCATAACCGAGTAGGCCTCGTAAAAAGCGGCGAACCTGCTCCCGGAGTTTTTATCGGGCATTGCCTCGTAAAGCCAGTCGAATTTAAATGCCCGGTCAGCATTTTGAACGTGACGGATAAGCCGGTTGAAATACTCGCACCTCACGTAACGTTAGAAGACCTGCCGGAGTACGACTCCGCTGACGTTCTCACATTACACGCGACCGAGGAACGCGAGTCTATTACCGAGCGACGCGAGAAACTACGCGAACAATTACAGCTCGAACATTTAAACGACGAAGAGCGAAAAGAAGTAGAACAAATATGCGATGAATTTTGCGACGTATTCTATTTAGACGAAGACAAGCTGAGCGCGACTACAGCCATAGAGCACGAAATTAATACGCGACTTGATAGCGCGCCAGTGAACGTAAGACCATATCGGCTGCCGGAGAAGCACAAAGCCGAAGTAAAAAAGCAAATACAAAAAATGCTAGACGACGGAATAATCCGCCCTAGCGCCAGCCAGTGGGACGCGCCGATAATAGTCGTTGCCAAAAAACCGGATGCGTCTGGCAGAATAAGATTTCGGGTTGTGATAGATTTCCGAAAAGTAAACGACCTAACCAGGGGAGATTCCTTCCCCATGCCGAATATCACCGACATACTCGACCAATTAGGCAGTGCGAAATACTTTACGGTGCTAGACCTAGCATCGGGATACCATCAAATCCCGATGCATGAGGACCATAAGAGTAAAACGGCATTCTCCACCCCGGACGGACATTTCGAATTTAACCGAATGCCGTTCGGACTGAAAAACGCGCCAGCAGCATTTCAACGGCTAATGTACGCAGTACTAGCCGGACTACTAGGCTTGAAATGTTTCGTATATATCGACGACATCGTGATATACGGAGCATCGCTAAAAGAGCACCTCACACGCCTAATCGCGGTACTAATCAGACTCCGAAAATTTAACTTAAAGCTGCAGCCAAATAAATGCGCGTTCTTACGAAAGGAGGTTATTTAACTAGGGCATGTAATCTCCGAGAACGGAATATCGCCGGACCCGTCTAAATTACAAGCGGTAAGAGAATTTCCGACCCCGAAAAAAGTGAAAAACATACAATCTTTCATCAGACTAGCCGGATATTACCGAAAATTCATTAAAAATTTTTCAAAAATAGCCAAGCCCTTGACCAAGCTTACAAAAAAAGGAGAAAAGTTTAATTGGTCAATCGAGCAGCAAAACGCTTTCGACGTACTAAAAGAAAAATTGATAACGGCATCGGTATTGAATTACCCGGAGTTCGATAAGGAATTCCTGGTAACCACCGACGCGTCAGATTACGCCATCGGAGCCGTGCTCTCACAAAGGACAGTAGGCCAAGATCGACCGATCGCATACGCCAGCCGAGTATTATGCAAGGCGGAACAGAACTACAATACGACAGAGAAAGAGCTATTAGCCATCGTGTAAGCGGTTAAACATTTCCGCCTCTATTTATATGGTGTCAGGTTTAAAATAATAACAGATCACAAGCCGTTGATATGGCTGTTCAATGTTACTGACCCCGGCTCAAGACTAATCAGATGGAGGCTCAAATTAGAAGAGTACGACTACGAGATCGTACATAAAGCAGGAAAAAGTAATCTGAACGCCGACGTGTTGAGCCAAAACCCGATAACGGAAGCATCGGCCGTACATATGACACAGCAAGACGCGAACACTCCGAAGGAGTATACCGAAAAAGAAAAACGGCAGATACTATACAAATATCATGACTCGCACCAGGGGGTCACGCGAACACTAAACCGCATCCGATTACAACACAATTGGCGCGGAATAACGACGTATGTAAAAGATTATATAAGCAAGTGCGAATACTGCCAGAAAAATAAATTAAGCCGGAAAACAAAAATGCCATTGATCATTACAGACACACCCGAGCGACCATTCGAGAAATGCGCGCTCGATATAGTAGGACCGTTAACGGTTACGAACAACGGAAACAAATATCTCCTCACATTTCAGGATAATTTAACAAAGTTCAGCAAAGCGATACCCGTAGAAAATCAGGAAGCAAACACAGTCGCAAAAGCTTTCGTCACGAAAGTAGTCTTGGAACACGGGATACCGGAGAAAATTCTCACGGACCAAGGAACAAACTTTATGAGTGAGATATTTAAGAATATGTGCAAGCTATTAAAGATCGAAAAAATTCAGACGACGGCATACCACTCCGAGAGTAACGGAGCGTTGGAAAGGTCACATCGCACTTTAGCAGAATATTTGAGGCACTACATAAATGAAAATCAAACCGATTGGGATGAATGGATACCATACGCGATGTTCACCTACAACACAACACCTCATACTACGACAGGGTTTACGCCATTTGAACTTATCTACGGACATCAAGCAAACCTACCGACAGCACTATCTAAGCCTCCAAAATTGACATATTCATACGAAGATTACGCGAAGGAGTTGCGAGAACGAATTTGCGCAACGAGCCAAGTCGCGAGAGAACACACTAAAGATGAAAAAGAAAAAGCGAAATTGCAATTCGATAAAAAATGTAACAAGGAAACTTTCAAAGTAGGTGACAAAGTACTGCTATACGACGAAACAGTACGACGCGGACGATCAAAAAAGCTCGAATCACAATGGATAGGGCCATACGTGATTGTGGAAAAACACAGTGACGTAAACTACACAATCAAAATAAAGCGCAAGATACGCGTGCATGCAAATCGGCTAAAAGCATTTATAGAAGAATAGGACGCACGCGCAACGAAACACCAGAAATAAGCAGTAGAAATAAGCAAAAAAAAATATATATACATTATATATACAGTAGTAAGACTCACCAAAAAACATTACTCCCGACGAGGACGAACGAGGACCACGTCCCTTTGTCCTGTTGCGGTGTGCAGCATCACCCGCAACAGGAAAATGGGCACCACAGTGCCAGGACGCACTACCTCTTCATAAGAAGGAGGGGGCGATTGGGGTGTCTCGCGATCCACAGCAGCCCGCGAAAATCTCAGCCAATACACCCGCTGGCAAGAATCACACGTGGAGGGTGCGAAATGTTGCGAGCACCGAAAGCACCGCATAATGGTAAAAAAAAAAGCGGAACGCAAACAGAAAGCACGTAACTCTGCTCAAAAGTAGCAGCCAACTGACGCGAAATGGCGCAGAGAAATCAAAGGAGCAACCCGAAGCGGACAGACGTCAGCAAAACTTACGTTAACCACGCCGAGGAGCACCAGGCCCCAAGCCTATGAGACGAAGACGCAGCTCGGCAAGCATCAGGATCAGCATCATATTATCCGGTGCACGTCCACCGGGTTCAATTAGAAACTCCCGCATACCAACGGTGTAACGGACGCGACCCGTGGTAAGGCCCGGATAATCGGACCCCTCGGGCTCGACTAATGCTGGAAGGGTGTTTTCCTCCCCTTCCTCGTCAGCACAAAGCTCCTCCGGTGTCACAACACCGCGAACAAACACAAAACGCTCAAGAGGAGCCATAATATTAAAATTTACAAGAAATGTACGAAACCAAAACAAACCTCAGACTGAAGCAACTCGCGAAATTATAAAAAAATCGACAGCCATAGTCAGCAAAAAATGCGATAAAAATAACACCAAGTCCAAGATAGCATTCCCGTTACAGGATACCGATCATCATCTTTCACCTAGCGGGAAAAATGACACCCTATTAGCCATAAATAAAGAGAACCGAAATTACTTAGTATTAAAGGAAAGCGATTTAGACATATGAACACATGCCGACAGAACATTCGTATGTGACACAAAATACCCCGTATATTTCGTAACAGCGAACGCACCCTGCGAGGTGCAAATTTATATCCAAACACAAAACGATAATTGCGAGCGAAGTCACATTCTCTCGAATGTGACGTTCTGGATTACTATAGCAGAACCACAGACATGGTTATTTTCTACTCCGTACAAACAATATATAAACGTACAGTGCAATGATCAAGCCGAAAAGAAAATTGAAATTAATAGAACAGGAAAAATTAAATTAAACGAAAATTGTAGACTGACCACGACAGACTTAACACTACGAACTAAAAAACAAGAGTACGCCAAGTACATACAAATGCATTTACCACAATTTAACTTGACCTTCAAATCAGTAACTGAGAATTTTGGAAATAATAAAAAGTCAGAAACAAAACTACGATTAGAGCCGGTAATCAATGATCCCGAAGAACTAACCAAACTAAGCCGGAATCTTGAAAAGTAGACAAGGAGTTAGAAAACAACCAGGTCAGTTTTTTATCAAACAAGAATGTAATATATCCCGTGGGCTCCGTGTCCATAGTTGTCATCATAATAAGAATTGTAGTAACAATCATATGGATAATAAAGAAAAAAACAAGGAAAGACAAGCGACGCGACTTCCGCAAACAACTAGGAAAATAAGCTGTAATATGACGTAACTTCCATGGAAAAAGAAAGCAGTAACGAAAACTTCATGCCTTAGTTTTCTTTTTCCACGGGGGGAGGGATGTTGTGTGGCGAAAGTCACCGCTCCCTAATTGCGACACCTAGCTGTCAGCGTTACTTCCGGATCTTGCCAAACTCACCTGAGGTGGCATTCTAAATCTTGCCAAACTCACCTGAGGTGGCCTTCCGGGTTTCGCAAGTGGCTTCCAGGGCACTCACCCGGAAGCAGAAACGCTGACGCTAAGTCAGCATCGCGGAAGCTAATGCGCTAGTGATAAAAACCCGCCCTTCCAAGAAGCGGCGGGCAGTCTTAACCGAAAGGCGATATCGCGCGCGACCGAACGTTATCAACTCCAGTGTAAAAGCCCGCAAGTCAGGGCAGTGAAATAACAAGATATCTGTATCGTTATAACAGAAAGTTTATTAAAAGGTTATTTAAAACAAGAGTCTGGCTAGTGTTTTCTCTATCCTCCCGGCGGATCCTAAAGAATCCCGTGCCGACCCTGCAATCCAAGGTACGGCACAACAAAATTGGTGGCAGCGAGGGGGATCTGTCAATCGGACGAGAAGACATCCTGCCAGTTCAGCGCTTGAAATACGGGAACGGATCTTTAGACGACGGTACATCCCGAAGAGGAACCGCCAGACAAATCTCGAGTGAGTGCGTGAAACAACGGTAGCAGCCGCCGAGTGCCCCATATCAGCGACACCGGAGAGGCCCCGATCTACCGCACGGACTCGCCAGCCCAAGCCAGCGCCACAGGGACGCACCGAGCCAGCGAAGCGACCTTGCAGGACTCCGACACAGCAGAAAGCGGACACCATACGCTGCGCGGCGGTACTGTAAGTCCGAAAAACTTTGTAAGCCCACCACGGCACGCGCCGAGATAGCGAGATAGCGTAGAAAGTGTCTCCCGCGATCGAACGTCGAAAATAAATTTCGCGTTGCAGGAAAAACTACCGCAAACGCCGACAGAAATTTGGCGATTTCAGGGTGATACAAGCGTAAGCACCGATAGATGTCGGACGATTTATCCCGGCATCCCCCTGTTAGCAACGCGTCCTTCGTGTTGAACGAGCGCGCGCAGCAAGCAATAGAAAACAGCATCCGAAACCGTTTTCGCGCCGCACGACGTACAGATCACGAGTCTTTAGACCACGTGCGACGAAACTTAAACGCGCAATTCGCCGGCGACAATAGTACGACAGTGCCCGAGTTACATCCAAATGTCATTATAGAACGCGAATTCGAATTCTTAGACGCAAGTCTCTGCAACGCGAACGGAAACCCGCGAGATAATATAGCGAATCAAAGCGGCGACGAAAATAGCGACAGTGACGCACACAAATTGCCCCCGACCGACGGTGACGCACGATCGGACACCTCGGCCGATACTCAGAGCGAGAACGCAGGGAGAGAAGAATTCTCCCTGACGTTGTACGAAAGCGACATATTCGACCCCGAGGAAGAGGATTATACCCCCCGGGCCGACAGAATGAGCCAGCCACGAGCTGCCGCGACCATTGGACCGCGCGAAGACATAACTCCTGCGCAAATTAACGCCGAGATAGCACGGCTCAGACCCGCGGAAAATGGGCAACCGCCCGAAGCCTACCAAAGTCGAGCCCCCGAGCCGACGCAAGTAAGCCCAGAAGCAATAAGCTCCGTGCTCACCGACGTCCTACGCATGATGCGCGAGATGCAGGAACGCATGGTTCGAACAGAGGCCGCAGAGTTCGAACGCTCTGTAGAAGTCCTGCGCGCAATCCGCGAGATGCAGGAACGCCTGAGTCGAGTGGAATCCGCCACTTACGATCGCTCTGACGCGCGAGAATGACGCGTACGCAGCCAGGGCCCGCTGGACGTGACCTACGGGCGGACGCACAGCGACGTCCGTAGTCAGCCAGGGCACCACATCGGATTCCTTAACCTAAAAGAAGCCCGTAACATGATTCCCGAAATGAACGGAGAATCCAGAGAGCGCGTTCGCGAATTCATTAACGGAAGCACGTACGCGATAAAAAATATACAGCCCGCGAACAAAACCATGCTCTTAGAAGCTATCTTATGCACGAAGTTTAAGGGCAAAGCAATGACTGACTTCGACACGCGCGATATTCGCGATTTCGACCAGCTGAAGCGCGAGCTCGAAACGGAATATCTCGGAAAGCGCGGAATGACCCACTTGCAGTTGGAATTCAACTCGCTAAAATAGAAACCTGGCGAAAGCGCACAGGAATTTGGGCGTCGAGTCGAGAAACTAGCGAGAGAGCTGTACGAGGCCATGAAAGAGGGCCAAGGGCACTCGCAAGAACAGCAAGAAGCGATTCTAGAAAACATTAAAATGCAAGCTTTGCACAATTTTCAAATTGGACTGCACGAAGACATTAAAATGTTAGTGCGAGCGCAAAGATATCAGAGCTTCCAGGAGGCAATAACCGGCGCCAGCGCGGAGGAAAAGGTCAGAGGCCCCTCTCCGAGAAACGGACAGCCGACGTTAAGGAATAGATTCCCCGCGGAAAACGCTCGAAATGCGAGAAGTGCAACCGTGCAATGCCATAAATGCGGAAAGACCGGACATTACGGGCGAGATTGCCGCTCGAGCCGGTATGCAAACAAATACACACTGCCGCAAGCAGAAAAGCCTGGTGGAATCAACACCATCGAGTGCTCATATTGCAAGAAAGCAGGGCACAAGCGAGACGAATGCTGGTCGCTAAACGGGCGACCGAAACTTGAGCGACAGCACCGATCTAAAACGGAAGCTGCTAAAAAGGCATCAGTAAGCACACTGAGGAAAACAAAAGCAAGCAAATCTAGCGAGGACACATCCTCCAGCAGCAGCAGCGAGGAGGAAAAGAAGCCCAGAAAAAATAAGGCACGCGCCGCTGAGGCATATAGGGTATCACAGATAACCGAGAAGCACAAGGTGGGCCCGCGTGATAACTTTGCCCATACAGGAAGCAGAAAAAGGGGAAATAAACCTTCTGCTAAATTTAGGAGCGACGTTGACATTGATAAAAGTCGGAAATTTAAAAGGAAAAACGATGGTGCGAGAGGAAAAATTAGCGCTGATCGGCGTAACCGGATACCAGATCCACACGATTGGAAAAGTAAAAGCGACAGTAGATCTCGGAAGTAAGAAAATACGCCACACAATGTATGTGGTGAGGGACGACTTCCCTATCGAATATGAGGGAATATTAGGGAACGATTTCCTAACTAAACACAAGGCCGATATTTCCAACACATCGAAGCAGTTGAGAATTGGCAAAGCCACTTTCAAATTTCGACCATATCGAAAGATAACTCTACCGCCTTGCAACGAGACCATCGTGGAAGCCGTCACCGATCATAACCGAGTAGGCCTCGTAAAAAGCGGCGAACCTGCTCCCGGAGTTTTTATCGGGCATTGCCTCGTAAAGCCAGTCGAATTTAAATGCCCGGTCAGCATTTTGAACGTGACGGATAAGCCGGTTGAAATACTCGCACCTCACGTAACGTTAGAAGACCTGCCGGAGTACGACTCCGCTGACGTTCTCACATTACACGCGACCGAGGAACGCGAGTCTATTACCGAGCGACGCGAGAAACTACGCGAACAATTACAGCTCGAACATTTAAACGACGAAGAGCGAAAAGAAGTAGAACAAATATGCGATGAATTTTGCGACGTATTCTATTTAGACGAAGACAAGCTGAGCGCGACTACAGCCATAGAGCACGAAATTAATACGCGACTTGATAGCGCGCCAGTGAACGTAAGACCATATCGGCTGCCGGAGAAGCACAAAGCCGAAGTAAAAAAGCAAATACAAAAAATGCTAGACGACGGAATAATCCGCCCTAGCGCCAGCCAGTGGGACGCGCCGATAATAGTCGTTGCCAAAAAACCGGATGCGTCTGGCAGAATAAGATTTCGGGTTGTGATAGATTTCCGAAAAGTAAACGACCTAACCAGGGGAGATTCCTTCCCCATGCCGAATATCACCGACATACTCGACCAATTAGGCAGTGCGAAATACTTTACGGTGCTAGACCTAGCATCGGGATACCATCAAATCCCGATGCATGAGGACCATAAGAGTAAAACGGCATTCTCCACCCCGGACGGACATTTCGAATTTAACCGAATGCCGTTCGGACTGAAAAACGCGCCAGCAGCATTTCAACGGCTAATGTACGCAGTACTAGCCGGACTACTAGGCTTGAAATGTTTCGTATATATCGACGACATCGTGATATACGGAGCATCGCTAAAAGAGCACCTCACACGCCTAATCGCGGTACTAATCAGACTCCGAAAATTTAACTTAAAGCTGCAGCCAAATAAATGCGCGTTCTTACGAAAGGAGGTTATTTAACTAGGGCATGTAATCTCCGAGAACGGAATATCGCCGGACCCGTCTAAATTACAAGCGGTAAGAGAATTTCCGACCCCGAAAAAAGTGAAAAACATACAATCTTTCATCAGACTAGCCGGATATTACCGAAAATTCATTAAAAATTTTTCAAAAATAGCCAAGCCCTTGACCAAGCTTACAAAAAAAGGAGAAAAGTTTAATTGGTCAATCGAGCAGCAAAACGCTTTCGACGTACTAAAAGAAAAATTGATAACGGCATCGGTATTGAATTACCCGGAGTTCGATAAGGAATTCCTGGTAACCACCGACGCGTCAGATTACGCCATCGGAGCCGTGCTCTCACAAAGGACAGTAGGCCAAGATCGACCGATCGCATACGCCAGCCGAGTATTATGCAAGGCGGAACAGAACTACAATACGACAGAGAAAGAGCTATTAGCCATCGTGTAAGCGGTTAAACATTTCCGCCTCTATTTATATGGTGTCAGGTTTAAAATAATAACAGATCACAAGCCGTTGATATGGCTGTTCAATGTTACTGACCCCGGCTCAAGACTAATCAGATGGAGGCTCAAATTAGAAGAGTACGACTACGAGATCGTACATAAAGCAGGAAAAAGTAATCTGAACGCCGACGTGTTGAGCCAAAACCCGATAACGGAAGCATCGGCCGTACATATGACACAGCAAGACGCGAACACTCCGAAGGAGTATACCGAAAAAGAAAAACGGCAGATACTATACAAATATCATGACTCGCACCAGGGGGTCACGCGAACACTAAACCGCATCCGATTACAACACAATTGGCGCGGAATAACGACGTATGTAAAAGATTATATAAGCAAGTGCGAATACTGCCAGAAAAATAAATTAAGCCGGAAAACAAAAATGCCATTGATCATTACAGACACACCCGAGCGACCATTCGAGAAATGCGCGCTCGATATAGTAGGACCGTTAACGGTTACGAACAACGGAAACAAATATCTCCTCACATTTCAGGATAATTTAACAAAGTTCAGCAAAGCGATACCCGTAGAAAATCAGGAAGCAAACACAGTCGCAAAAGCTTTCGTCACGAAAGTAGTCTTGGAACACGGGATACCGGAGAAAATTCTCACGGACCAAGGAACAAACTTTATGAGTGAGATATTTAAGAATATGTGCAAGCTATTAAAGATCGAAAAAATTCAGACGACGGCATACCACTCCGAGAGTAACGGAGCGTTGGAAAGGTCACATCGCACTTTAGCAGAATATTTGAGGCACTACATAAATGAAAATCAAACCGATTGGGATGAATGGATACCATACGCGATGTTCACCTACAACACAACACCTCATACTACGACAGGGTTTACGCCATTTGAACTTATCTACGGACATCAAGCAAACCTACCGACAGCACTATCTAAGCCTCCAAAATTGACATATTCATACGAAGATTACGCGAAGGAGTTGCGAGAACGAATTTGCGCAACGAGCCAAGTCGCGAGAGAACACACTAAAGATGAAAAAGAAAAAGCGAAATTGCAATTCGATAAAAAATGTAACAAGGAAACTTTCAAAGTAGGTGACAAAGTACTGCTATACGACGAAACAGTACGACGCGGACGATCAAAAAAGCTCGAATCACAATGGATAGGGCCATACGTGATTGTGGAAAAACACAGTGACGTAAACTACACAATCAAAATAAAGCGCAAGATACGCGTGCATGCAAATCGGCTAAAAGCATTTATAGAAGAATAGGACGCACGCGCAACGAAACACCAGAAATAAGCAGTAGAAATAAGCAAAAAAAAATATATATACATTATATATACAGTAGTAAGACTCACCAAAAAACATTACTCCCGACGAGGACGAACGAGGACCACGTCCCTTTGTCCTGTTGCGGTGTGCAGCATCACCCGCAACAGGAAAATGGGCACCACAGTGCCAGGACGCACTACCTCTTCATAAGAAGGAGGGGGCGATTGGGGTGTCTCGCGATCCACAGCAGCCCGCGAAAATCTCAGCCAATACACCCGCTGGCAAGAATCACACGTGGAGGGTGCGAAATGTTGCGAGCACCGAAAGCACCGCATAATGGTAAAAAAAAAAGCGGAACGCAAACAGAAAGCACGTAACTCTGCTCAAAAGTAGCAGCCAACTGACGCGAAATGGCGCAGAGAAATCAAAGGAGCAACCCGAAGCGGACAGACGTCAGCAAAACTTACGTTAACCACGCCGAGGAGCACCAGGCCCCAAGCCTATGAGACGAAGACGCAGCTCGGCAAGCATCAGGATCAGCATCATATTATCCGGTGCACGTCCACCGGGTTCAATTAGAAACTCCCGCATACCAACGGTGTAACGGACGCGACCCGTGGTAAGGCCCGGATAATCGGACCCCTCGGGCTCGACTAATGCTGGAAGGGTGTTTTCCTCCCCTTCCTCGTCAGCACAAAGCTCCTCCGGTGTCACAACACCGCGAACAAACACAAAACGCTCAAGAGGAGCCATAATATTAAAATTTACAAGAAATGTACGAAACCAAAACAAACCTCAGACTGAAGCAACTCGCGAAATTATAAAAAAATCGACAGCCATAGTCAGCAAAAAATGCGATAAAAATAACACCAAGTCCAAGATAGCATTCCCGTTACAGGATACCGATCATCATCTTTCACCTAGCGGGAAAAATGACACCCTATTAGCCATAAATAAAGAGAACCGAAATTACTTAGTATTAAAGGAAAGCGATTTAGACATATGAACACATGCCGACAGAACATTCGTATGTGACACAAAATACCCCGTATATTTCGTAACAGCGAACGCACCCTGCGAGGTGCAAATTTATATCCAAACACAAAACGATAATTGCGAGCGA
>NW_020219595.1:0-9552 GCF_003070985.1 Temnothorax curvispinosus | reverse complement strand
GGGATCCCGTTTAACTGCCAACTTCGACTGAGAGATGCATCTAGAGAGTCGAGAGTCAGGAACGAGTGTGTAGACCGGGATGCCTGAGTCGACACTGAGCCAACCAGAACCCAGCCGAAAATGGAATTAAAGGCGTCTGGTTCACCTTTCCTCCCTAGACGACGACCGTCCCGAATCAACGAGGCAAATATATCTGCGCCGATTAGGAGGTCGACGGGACCAGGTCGGTGATACTGCGGATCCGCGAGCTTTAATCCCTCTATGTGTTTCCACGCTCTTTGTTCGACTTGTCTACTAGGTAATTGGGCGGAGATGCGTGGGAGAATCGTAGCCTCTATCGGAACGCGAGTATTGCCATTACCCTGTACCTGAATCACGAGTGAGGTGCTACCTCGAGTAGCAGCCGCTTTAGTATCACTTACCGCTAGGACCACAGTACGACACTTGGTTCGTTTGAAACCACCCTTTTTCATGCAATTTTCCGAAATGAAATTTAATTGACTGGCACTATCCAAAAGAATGCGAACAGGGAAGGGATTTCCGTGAACGTCGAGAGCTTCGGCCTGCACCGTTGACAATAATACTGTCGAACTCGATTTCGCGACGCTAGCCATGGTGACGAGGGGTTCATTATTTTGTGGCGACGAACTCCCGTCGACGGCTGATTCGGCGGAGGCTCCGGTATCCGCCGGGGTGTCCGCTGGACCCGAATTCCGTCCGAAATGCAATAGGGTATGATGCCTAGCCTGGCACGACCGGCACGTCCCCGTCGATGTGCAGTTGTTAGCGCCATGACCCGCGCGAAGGCAATTGAAACACAAATTCGCGGTTTTGGCCGTTGAATGCCTTTCCCGAGGGGATAATTTCAAGAACCGAGGGCACTTGAACACGAGATGTTGTTCCTTGCACGCCGGACACTCGGCAGTTCGAGTTGCAAGCGACGAAGCCGACGCGGACGATTGTGATTTGAACGGCATGGTCGACGGACCCGAGATGGCCTCAAGTACTTTACAGTGCTCGGAAAGAAACTTGATGAGTTGAGCGTATCGCGGTATCTCTTCGGCCCGATGGACAGATTCGAACTTTTCCCGCAATGATCGGGGAAGCTTCTCGAGCAGGAAATTGAGCAAAAGGAAATCCCACGAATCGGTAGGGAACTTCATCAGATTTAGCGCGCGAGTGTTTTCGGTGAACGTATCTAATAATTTATGGAGGGCATCGGCCGATTCTATCTTTAACGGTTTGGCTTCGCGTATCGACTTCAGGTGGTGGTCCGCTAGCCTCCTTCTGTTCCGATATCTGTCGAGCAGCGCGTCGTATGCAATCATGTAATACTCCGCGGCGAGGGGCAAATTCTTGATTACATTGAGCGCCTCCCCTTTTAGCGAGGCCAGCAGATATTGATACTTCTCTATTGACGAGATCTGTCGGTTGTCGTGAATCGAGGTGTTGAACAAGGCGATAAAAGACGGCCACAGCGTAAGATCGCCCGAAAATTGCGGAAGCGTAATTTTGGGTAACTTGATCGCCGACGCGTGGCTCGCGGATTGAGCCTGTGCGGTTCCGGGCGTCGTGCCCGTGAGCGCGTGATACCGTCCCTTCACGGTGTAATGCATTTTATCGAAGTCTGCCCGAATCGCGTCCTCGGCGTCGAACTCAGTAGTCTCTTGTATAAGCTTTAGATGCGCGTTCTCAAAATCCTCGGCGATTCTCGCCACGCTCGGATAGCGGGCAAGAAAACTCTCTAGGATCGACGGTTCGGACGAGGCCTTCCGGGCAAGATCATAAATCTCCCGCATCCGCCGGACGCATAACTCGCGACAAGGGGGAGCTGATTTTGATTTCGACATGTTGGTCGATATGTGAACGATCAACAGCAACGGCGAACGATCCCAAGGACGCGTAGTGTATTGTCGCCCCGTGAAAATACCTGCGAATAATAGGCTTCGAGTTTATGCGAAGGGACGTAAGAGAGAACGAAAACAAACAACCGTTCCGTTCGTCAAGGTGATGAGGAATAACCGATGGCTCGGCTCGGATTCCTATACGCGAAGGCTCAATGGACTATTCACGCGAGAATGTTTTTCAATTACGATATAATAGCGCAGTAAAAATGACAAGTTTGTTAATCGCAAGAGCGAATGGCGAACGCAAGAAAAAGGGGATCAAATGCAGTGCAGAGCTAGCAAGGAAGAGGGTTGCAAGGGATGTACAAAATAAGAAAATGATCAAAATTATCAATGAGGTTGGCACAGGTGCCCGGTTACGGCGAGGAATGCACTCAAGTATTTGTTCAAATTAAGTTTTCAGCAATACATGTTGCGCGCGGAGCTACGACACGAGCAGCGTATACGACATGAGCAGTATACACATGACACGAGCAATAATCCACGACATGAGCATCAATTACGCCGACTCTTTGTAATTGTGATTATAATTGTAATTATAATCTTTAATAAGATTACCTTGTGTGCTGCAATATATTCTATACCGGGGACCAGTGCCGACGAGCAGCATATTCGATCGGTGGCAATTATGTTTGCGAGAATTCCAACGATCGGAATAATATTCAGTATGTGTTTTCAATATGTATTTCGAGTCTGGCCGAAACACACCCAGCAACAACGAAAATAAGGTAGCGCGTTATTATGGAACGCGAGCTTATGTAGAAAAACTGTGTACATACGCTGCCGGCCCGTGACCGAGCGTCAAGGCCGTCGACGGCGCGGCGAAAACGTATGGCCAGCCCGAGAATATTCGAGATCTGAATATTTCGGTTTCTATGTTAACAATGACGGGCTTTAACTAATTACCGCGTCAATTGCGCAATTTACGATTAGTACAAATAACGGCGATAGAACGTGTTACAACGAGCGAGAGAATTGCGAGCGAGAGATATCGCGCGAGATCGTGGATTCACGCTAATATTCTCGTCGCGAATTACTTAGATTATTAACACGCCACGCGTTATTGCAATTCGCGTTAAATGCGAATAACAGCGGCGGAACGTGTTACGACGAGCGAGATGTTCACGCGAGTATTCTCGCTGCGAATTAAGAATTGCGAACGAGAGATATCGCGCGAGACTAAAGATTATTAACACGCCGCGCGTTATTGCATCTCGCGACTATAAGAACAAACAATTACGCGTATTCACGACAAAGGCAGATAACAGCAATGGCATGGTTACGACAAGAGAAGTTGACGCGAATATTCTCGTCACAAGGAGTTGCGAACGAAAGATATCGCGAGAGTTTACCACGCGCCACGTGTTATCGCGATGCGCGATTACAAGAATGTGCGAAGATTAACAGGTTAATGATTAATGCGACGTGAGCGAAAGGTCGGCGGTAGTTTTCTAACGCGTAATCCGGCTCGAAGGACCAATGAATGGGGATAGTTTCGCCCCGTAGGCAAGATTTGCGATACTCGAAGGACCAGAGGGCCCGTGCCCTCGCGAAAGCGAATAAAGCGAAGCAAGCAAGCGAATATCAAAAGAGATGCGTGGCGACTCACCGTGTCGTTGCCCGGCGCCTCCTGGGTGTTGACGTCGTCCTCCCGTTGGTGAGATCTCTGGCGTGCAAGGCGAAAGCATGCAACAGTCCGGCATAGCAAGCGGGCAGGCAGGTATAGCAAGCAGGCACAGATAGGCAGGATAGCAAGCGATTAGGTCTTCGTGGTCTGCGATGGGCGACCGAGCACTCCGAGTCCGCTCACGCGAAAACGGTAACGTGTGAGCTTCACGACGTTCGACTGATGAGTCCCTGCCGTAAGACGGCTGGCCAACAATGTGTTTGCCGTAAGACGGCTGGCTTGCGAATATATGTGTGTGTGCCGCACGGCGGCTTGACGAAAAGTTCTGCGGAGAGATGTGTCCTCTCCGACTGTTTGACGAGGAGTCCCTCTCTTCCGTACTCCGGCTCGCGCACCTGCGAAGTACGGCGCGAGCGAGTACCGAATTCTTCCCATAATGGGGGATGCCACCCGCGGGCGGGCAGCACGAGTCGGGTGAGTCGCGCGAATATCGACAAGTGTAGCAATCGCGATCCACCGACGTTTCGCCAATAGGCGCGATAATTCAACCCGGTATAACCAATCAATACAAAAACCGTACAATTAACAATACGAAGCGACAAAACGAAATCGATCCTATAATTAACTACTATTTACACTATGATACACGGCGGTGCGCCAAACATTACCGCCCACCAAAATACACCGTATTTTCTATGTTTGAGCGAGTCCCTCCGGTGAGCCGTCCATCGGCAGAGGGCACAGCTTCACCAGAGGGCGACTAAGGAGGCCATCCGCCGTCCTCACCGTAGCGACCCGGGCGACCCCGTCACGACCCGGATGCAATTCCTCGACGCGCCCTCGTCTCCACGCCAGAGGAGGGGCGTTTTCGGTTTTTAGAAGAACCAACGTGCCCTTTGATATCGCGTCAGCCGGCTTTAGCCACTTTGGTCGTTGCTGGAGGGTGTGTAGATATTCTTCATGCCACCGTTTCCAGAACTGTTGGTGCATGTGCTGCACCAGCTGCCACCGATCGAGTCTGCCTATCGGCCCCGGGTCCAGATCGGGATAGGGAACCGCTACAAGCGGCTCTAATGTGATAAAGTGCCCCGGGAAGAGCACCCCAAGGTCGCTGGAATCTGAACTGGTGGGACAGAGGGGTCTGGAGTTCAGGATAGCTTCTACTAGGATCCAGAAGTTTTGTGCCAAGGTGTAATGTGACGCTCGACGTCCCGGATACAAATGTAGGCGGTGAGTGCGCTCTGCTATAAGTTCCGTGAGTCGATGTCGGTTAAACAGCAATGCGGGGTGTTTAGCCTTGTATGAGATGGCGGAATGGGTAGGCTTGCCGCCCACCCTGAGGACTCCGCGACCATCCAAGAAGGGGGCGAGTTTTCGCAGAGGTTTGGAGCAACTCTGATTGCGTCTTAAGCTACCGATATCCTCTGTGAAGCAACGAGATTGTACAAATTTGACGAGGTATAACAAGGTCGACTGAAATTCGATTTGATCCACGACGAGAGTGAGCGCATTTGATCTAGTTTTGGTAACAAATCGGAGACAATATGCGAACATGAGTGGGGTCAAGAGCCCCCCTGGATCAAGGATGCGAGTTCGTTCGGAACCTCCGAATGAGGTCCGGCCGCTTGGCGACACCCAACGAGCCCTCCGCGATGGCGGGAGGAACAGGGCGATACGCCAAGGCGGCGGTAAGGCCCTACCGTTCGGCGACACCCGAGTGGTGCTACGCCGAGACGGCGGTATCCAAGGGCACCGCGAGTGCAGGCGACTCGACGGCGCGCGATGACGAGATGAGTGTGTAGGTACTCGATCTCGTCCAAACAATGCTATGAATGCGCGGATATCTTCGCCGCGGCGTGCCCGTGCGACGCGCGCACGAGAGAGATCACGCGCGCGGTTATCCCCGCCGCGACGCGCCCATGCGACGCGCGGACGAAAGACCTCCCGCTTGAGCTTGTGACCCCCGAGCGCGTGTGACTCGGCGGTGCATGATGACGAGGTGAGTGTGTAAGGACTCGACCTCGTCCCAACAAAACGACAATTACGCGGGTGTCTCCGCCGCGACGTGCGACGCTCGGGCGAGAGACATCCCGTGTGGTGAGGCGAAACGACGATTGCGCGGATGTCTTCGCCGCGACGTGCCCATGCAGCGCCCGGACGAGAGACATCCCGCTTGGTGAAACGAAACAACGATTGCGCGGACACCTTCGCCGCGACGTGCCCACGCGACGCCCGGACGAGAGACATCACGCGCGCGGTTGACCCCGCCGCGACGCGCCCATGCGGCGTGCGGACGAGAGACCTCCCGCTTGAGTTTGTGACCCCCGAGTGTGTGGGGATCCCGTTTAACTGCCAACTTCGACTGAGAGATGCATCTAGAGAGTCGAGAGTCAGGAACGAGTGTGTAGACCGGGATGCCTGAGTCGACACTGAGCCAACCAGAACCCAGCCGAAAATGGAATTAAAGGCGTCTGGTTCACCTTTCCTCCCTAGACGACGACCGTCCCGAATCAACGAGGCAAATATATCTGCGCCGATTAGGAGGTCGACGGGACCAGGTCGGTGATACTGCGGATCCGCGAGCTTTAATCCCTCTATGTGTTTCCACGCTCTTTGTTCGACTTGTCTACTAGGTAATTGGGCGGAGATGCGTGGGAGAATCGTAGCCTCTATCGGAACGCGAGTATTGCCATTACCCTGTACCTGAATCACGAGTGAGGTGCTACCTCGAGTAGCAGCCGCTTTAGTATCACTTACCGCTAGGACCACAGTACGACACTTGGTTCGTTTGAAACCACCCTTTTTCATGCAATTTTCCGAAATGAAATTTAATTGACTGGCACTATCCAAAAGAATGCGAACAGGGAAGGGATTTCCGTGAACGTCGAGAGCTTCGGCCTGCACCGTTGACAATAATACTGTCGAACTCGATTTCGCGACGCTAGCCATGGTGACGAGGGGTTCATTATTTTGTGGCGACGAACTCCCGTCGACGGCTGATTCGGCGGAGGCTCCGGTATCCGCCGGGGTGTCCGCTGGACCCGAATTCCGTCCGAAATGCAATAGGGTATGATGCCTAGCCTGGCACGACCGGCACGTCCCCGTCGATGTGCAGTTGTTAGCGCCATGACCCGCGCGAAGGCAATTGAAACACAAATTCGCGGTTTTGGCCGTTGAATGCCTTTCCCGAGGGGATAATTTCAAGAACCGAGGGCACTTGAACACGAGATGTTGTTCCTTGCACGCCGGACACTCGGCAGTTCGAGTTGCAAGCGACGAAGCCGACGCGGACGATTGTGATTTGAACGGCATGGTCGACGGACCCGAGATGGCCTCAAGTACTTTACAGTGCTCGGAAAGAAACTTGATGAGTTGAGCGTATCGCGGTATCTCTTCGGCCCGATGGACAGATTCGAACTTTTCCCGCAATGATCGGGGAAGCTTCTCGAGCAGGAAATTGAGCAAAAGGAAATCCCACGAATCGGTAGGGAACTTCATCAGATTTAGCGCGCGAGTGTTTTCGGTGAACGTATCTAATAATTTATGGAGGGCATCGGCCGATTCTATCTTTAACGGTTTGGCTTCGCGTATCGACTTCAGGTGGTGGTCCGCTAGCCTCCTTCTGTTCCGATATCTGTCGAGCAGCGCGTCGTATGCAATCATGTAATACTCCGCGGCGAGGGGCAAATTCTTGATTACATTGAGCGCCTCCCCTTTTAGCGAGGCCAGCAGATATTGATACTTCTCTATTGACGAGATCTGTCGGTTGTCGTGAATCGAGGTGTTGAACAAGGCGATAAAAGACGGCCACAGCGTAAGATCGCCCGAAAATTGCGGAAGCGTAATTTTGGGTAACTTGATCGCCGACGCGTGGCTCGCGGATTGAGCCTGTGCGGTTCCGGGCGTCGTGCCCGTGAGCGCGTGATACCGTCCCTTCACGGTGTAATGCATTTTATCGAAGTCTGCCCGAATCGCGTCCTCGGCGTCGAACTCAGTAGTCTCTTGTATAAGCTTTAGATGCGCGTTCTCAAAATCCTCGGCGATTCTCGCCACGCTCGGATAGCGGGCAAGAAAACTCTCTAGGATCGACGGTTCGGACGAGGCCTTCCGGGCAAGATCATAAATCTCCCGCATCCGCCGGACGCATAACTCGCGACAAGGGGGAGCTGATTTTGATTTCGACATGTTGGTCGATATGTGAACGATCAACAGCAACGGCGAACGATCCCAAGGACGCGTAGTGTATTGTCGCCCCGTGAAAATACCTGCGAATAATAGGCTTCGAGTTTATGCGAAGGGACGTAAGAGAGAACGAAAACAAACAACCGTTCCGTTCGTCAAGGTGATGAGGAATAACCGATGGCTCGGCTCGGATTCCTATACGCGAAGGCTCAATGGACTATTCACGCGAGAATGTTTTTCAATTACGATATAATAGCGCAGTAAAAATGACAAGTTTGTTAATCGCAAGAGCGAATGGCGAACGCAAGAAAAAGGGGATCAAATGCAGTGCAGAGCTAGCAAGGAAGAGGGTTGCAAGGGATGTACAAAATAAGAAAATGATCAAAATTATCAATGAGGTTGGCACAGGTGCCCGGTTACGGCGAGGAATGCACTCAAGTATTTGTTCAAATTAAGTTTTCAGCAATACATGTTGCGCGCGGAGCTACGACACGAGCAGCGTATACGACATGAGCAGTATACACATGACACGAGCAATAATCCACGACATGAGCATCAATTACGCCGACTCTTTGTAATTGTGATTATAATTGTAATTATAATCTTTAATAAGATTACCTTGTGTGCTGCAATATATTCTATACCGGGGACCAGTGCCGACGAGCAGCATATTCGATCGGTGGCAATTATGTTTGCGAGAATTCCAACGATCGGAATAATATTCAGTATGTGTTTTCAATATGTATTTCGAGTCTGGCCGAAACACACCCAGCAACAACGAAAATAAGGTAGCGCGTTATTATGGAACGCGAGCTTATGTAGAAAAACTGTGTACATACGCTGCCGGCCCGTGACCGAGCGTCAAGGCCGTCGACGGCGCGGCGAAAACGTATGGCCAGCCCGAGAATATTCGAGATCTGAATATTTCGGTTTCTATGTTAACAATGACGGGCTTTAACTAATTACCGCGTCAATTGCGCAATTTACGATTAGTACAAATAACGGCGATAGAACGTGTTACAACGAGCGAGAGAATTGCGAGCGAGAGATATCGCGCGAGATCGTGGATTCACGCTAATATTCTCGTCGCGAATTACTTAGATTATTAACACGCCACGCGTTATTGCAATTCGCGTTAAATGCGAATAACAGCGGCGGAACGTGTTACGACGAGCGAGATGTTCACGCGAGTATTCTCGCTGCGAATTAAGAATTGCGAACGAGAGATATCGCGCGAGACTAAAGATTATTAACACGCCGCGCGTTATTGCATCTCGCGACTATAAGAACAAACAATTACGCGTATTCACGACAAAGGCAGATAACAGCAATGGCATGGTTACGACAAGAGAAGTTGACGCGAATATTCTCGTCACAAGGAGTTGCGAACGAAAGATATCGCGAGAGTTTACCACGCGCCACGTGTTATCGCGATGCGCGATTACAAGAATGTGCGAAGATTAACAGGTTAATGATTAATGCGACGTGAGCGAAAGGTCGGCGGTAGTTTTCTAACGCGTAATCCGGCTCGAAGGACCAATGAATGGGGATAGTTTCGCCCCGTAGGCAAGATTTGCGATACTCGAAGGACCAGAGGGCCCGTGCCCTCGCGAAAGCGAATAAAGCGAAGCAAGCAAGCGAATATCAAAAGAGATGCGTGGCGACTCACCGTGTCGTTGCCCGGCGCCTCCTGGGTGTTGACGTCGTCCTCCCGTTGGTGAGATCTCTGGCGTGCAAGGCGAAAGCATGCAACAGTCCGGCATAGCAAGCGGGCAGGCAGGTATAGCAAGCAGGCACAGATAGGCAGGATAGCAAGCGATTAGGTCTTCGTGGTCT
>NW_020219594.1:0-2481 GCF_003070985.1 Temnothorax curvispinosus | reverse complement strand
ATAAATCTCTTTTTATAAATACCTTGCCTTAAAATAGATGACCTATATGAACAATTGTATTAGATATTTAATCTTGGACTCATCTTTCATTATTTGTTAACTTAAATTAGTGTGCTAATGTGCTTAAGGCTACACTAGCACAGATACATATACAGAAAGAGAAAACTAAGCTCAATGGTTATTTAACTTTAAAAATACTAATAAAATTTAAATGACCTGAATACGTTTTAGTAATATAAAACTATTATTTGTATCAAACATATTAAAAATGGATTAATTTTTATATAAAGAATAAAAGAATATAAAAATATAAAAGTATAGATATATTTTATATAATAATTTTTTTTTCTTTTTATTTACGCAATAGAAATTGAAAGAAAATATTTATATCTGAAGTTAGATTGTGATAAAAATAAATAGTTTTATACATATTAGTAAAAATTATTGAAGCAGATTTTTGTTAGATCAAAATTCACTAAAATAAATAAAAAAATAAAAAACAAATAAAGTTGTTTTGTAAATATAATACTGACATTTTAAATATATGAAGCATTTTTGAAGATTTATTCTTCAAAAAAAGTTAGTACAATAAATTAATATATTGCATACATGAGAAATAGAATGAAAGGATTATCTTTTGATAGGGAACAAGTTATTAAATGAGATACATATTTTCCTTAATTCCTGCCCCAATCATTTGTCGAAATAAAATATTTTGGAAAATGTATATATATTTTAATAAATATCTGATTGAGAAATTTCATACGTATAGGAATTATCTTCAGAGAGACATAATTCTTCTATTAAATTATAAACAGAATATTTCTTTTGTGTGCAATAATTAGTATCTGACATAGTTATTTCAAATGTTGTTATTTGGGTAAAATTGTATATGTTACAGATCAACATTTTCTACAAACCTAAGCATTGTCACGCACATCAGTCGTCTCCTCAGGTTGTACCCGCGTGACGATGCGTAGGGTTATAGAACGTTGATCTGTAATTGACATGTGATTAACTTTTTTATATTATATCATATATGAAAGTATTTCTCTTATTTAATTTAATCATTTATTCAAATGTTTCAGAAAATAACGACTTGGAGAAGGTCGCATCGAGGGAATCTTACGCAGCAGACTATCTGGATGGCCTGAGAGGAGGAGGAGACCTTGGGTAGGCATCGGGCGCCAGCGGACCAGCCTTGCGGTAAATATTTTTTACTCTTGTGTAAAATTAATTATTTCTTTGTGTTTATTTGGATAGTTTGATTTTATTCATTTAAAAATAATAATTAGAGATAAAGAAGTATTTAAAATGTTATAAAATTTTATTTTTGTGAAGATTTCTTTCGGAAAGTATATCATTATTTCAAAAATATTTAATTGAAAGATAAATATAAAATTCGTTGTTTATAAGAATTATTTTTTAAAAAAATAATTACTTTTAACGTTTTTCAACTTTATTTTAAATCTTATATGTTACAGAATCGACGTAGCTACGTGGCTGACAATTCCGCTGTTGCGCATCGGTCGGTGAGTGACAAAACTTATTTCAATAAAGTGCCAATTTTAATTTAAATATTTTTTTTGCTTATTCATCCATATCTTGTATGACAAATTAATTTTATCTCTTCAGTGAGTTGTAACAGATAGATAGCATTGCTTTTTCGAGAAGACACAAAAAGGCGAATGTTGTTACATTGTCAGTTACATAGATCTGTAAGCTGATATCAAACGGTGAATCCGAATAGTATTACAATAGACACGAAATGAATGTCACGTGATCCTTTTATCAGCATTCCAATTGTTATGAGTTTTGCTCGTTGGACTTAAAAATAGTAATAGAATTCTTATCACATCTCTGGTTGACATATCTTTCCTTCTTCTTGAATTTCTTTTAAACGTTATTTTTGCAAACTCTTATATTATAAAGGGCTGTACATATTACTACAAGAATGCTAAACATTTTAAAATATTTAAAAAGTAATTGTATATTATGTTAAAACGTGCTGTGTAAAAGATCCTTAAAATCTTAAAATATGACAGAAAATATATAAAGCAAAAATTAATAAAAATTAGATTAGTAGAGCATACAAGTTAAGCATTAAATTATATATTTCTTTATTATACTATAGTGAAGGAGATATTGCGTACAATTATTTTTATATTACTTTTGTAAATATGTAACAGCATAATAAATATGGTCATAGTGTGAGATCCCATAAATGCTTTTTCGCGGAAAAGTTGATTTTTTTAAATGCTCTTAGGTCTCACTAATTTTTATGTCAGACAACGTACTTAAAATAATATACGTTCTAAAAAGACAAATAAAGAAACTTTTTTCTGTTATATAAATTAAATTTTTAATAGTACAAAAATTGATGAAGTGAAGAAACATGTGTATATGTTCACAATATTATAATGCCAACATGTTAAAATTTTTAAAGACATCGTACAAAAAAATTATATTGATAGTAATATA
>NW_020219593.1:0-1546 GCF_003070985.1 Temnothorax curvispinosus | reverse complement strand
TGTTATTTTATATTTGCAATGCAAATGGATATAATTACTTGAGTTTCCACACTTAATCTTCTTCTTCTACGCTGCAAGGAACATTGAAGAACATCACATAAATAGCGCACTGCATCTTTCGATAAGCGAAAGACTTTTACAAATTGCCGATCTGTTAAATCAAAAGAGTCAATAGTATTTCTCAAAGTTTTCATTGTCTCAGAATTTTCTCTCATTATTTCTCTTTCTTCTTCAACTTCCGATAGATCCATTAAAATCATAGCAGCAGCCATTTTCATATCTTAAATACAAATAATCTTATAGCGTTCTCAATTTGTTGACTCCACCCGACTCGGGTCAGATTGAAAGTTCGGAAAAATGATAATAAAATATGATAATATGCCACAATAATCTATGCTAAGAATCTTTGATAGAGGTTAAGAAACGCTTTTTGCTATGATAGTTTAGTCATCGAGTTTCAAACTAAACTGATCCGAGTCGAATCGAGTCAACAAATCGAAAACGCTATTTATAACACTAATATAAGTTTTATTACAACAAATGTGCACAATTCTATGATGCGTTACAAAGCTTAACGCTGTCCAACAGCTCGCGTTACAATATTTTTACGCAACGCAAGAAAATGCGTTATGAATTGCGTTAAAGTGGCTTACAGAATAGGATTTTCTAGTGACATTCAGTGTAACGCCATAACGCAAGCGTTTACGCTTGTTTAACGCCATTGTTAACACATCATACGTTAAGATCCATTTGCGGAATACGAAGTCGTAAAGCATGCGTTATGAACCCTCTAACGCATGCGTTGTGGCCATAACGCATGCGTTAAGAAGTTACAGAATAGGGGGGCCGGGACTCATAACGCAAAGCGTTAACGAAGCCTAAAGAATACGATTTTCGAGAGCAATGCGTTACGGGGTAACGCATTTTTCGTAGCGGAGTCATAACGCAAAAAGATACAGAATGCGCGTCGTTCTATCTTTGTTACTTACTAAAAATTGAACAAGGACAGAACAATGCTGGTGTGCGCCCGAGTGAAGTTTTCGAACGCAACCCAGTGATGATCGGTCGAGTTGCAATTTACATCAAAAGAGAAAGTTTCCGTTGAGCGGAAGAGAGAGAGACGGCTACATGATAGAAAGAGAAAGAAGATTTGCAGATGTGCATGCGGTGCATGGCGTGACCGCCCAGGCGCTCGCTGCGTATGCTGGAAGGAAAGGTCGGGATAGATCGAGAATAGTCGAGGTCTTTTCTCGCCTAGCTGTTGAAGAGTGCGGACGTACAGTCGAGTGCGGCTTTAGAGTATTCTAGATTCTAGATAGCGTAAGTGTAGCGAACGTAAGCAATTTAATCGGAAAATGAGATACATTGAGTAAGATAAAAAATACATTTCGGAAAATCTTAAACCCATATATATACTGCCTCTCTCCTCCTTCTCCCTTACATTCACCCTTTGCCTTCACCTACTCCTTCTCTCCCTCTCTTCCAATCCTTTCCTTGCTCTCCCGATGCCTCCCTTCAGCTTTTCCACGTCCCGTCTCTCAAGTTC
>NW_020219592.1:0-1546 GCF_003070985.1 Temnothorax curvispinosus | reverse complement strand
TTTACATTTGGTACAAGTAATAAAATCAGTCGCAGTTTTATTAACTTTTTAATTTAATTATTTAGACGTCTAGACACAATAAGTTGCTTGATATTATGTTCAGAATTTATACTAGATAGTTATAAGTACAAATATATTAAAAGACTTAAAAAAATGTCTGTGACAGTATCATTTATCCTACTGTATTTATATACTCTCAGGTTCTGTAATATTTTTGTATATGTATTTTGCACAATAAAGCAAAATCATTTACAATAATCTTTTGTTTATTTATCAAAATACCTATATAACGTACTATAACATTTATTTCTTATTCTTATATTTTTAACAAGAGTTTCTACGTTTGATAGGAATATTCTGTATTATAACCTTATCTATGATATTTTCTATTTTTTATTATAATTGTAATTGGTAATTCTTAATTTTTTTGCGACAATATTTAAAATTTAAGCATATTTTTTATTATGGGTTTCGGTATCTATTCATCCTAGTAAAAAATACATAAAAATATTTAATAAATGTTTAATGTTTAATATGTCCAAATCATCTTAAATTTTAATAAAAATGCATTTATACAATACGTAAAATTTGTGCCTATTTGCGTAAAAATAAGGATTTTAAAAGTAAAGATTCATTGCTTGATACTATAAAGAAAATTATACGTCGTTAAGTTTGTCATTTTTGAAGGTTAGGAAATCTGCCGTCAACGAAATATACATATGCATTATGATTGAAATATCCCGCTATGTATAGAGAATGCTAAAAAACATTATTTATTAAAAAATAAATAAACGTGAAAAATGTTTTAGACGAATTTGCAACACGAAACGGAATTTACTCCCTAATAATTGATTCATATTTTTATATTTCTGTTTGATCCTTTTAATTTTTCAAATCGTAAAAAATTAAGATAAAATAAATTGAAAGTTTTCATATATAATTTTTTTTTATTTAGCATATTTTTATATTTAACGTATTTTCACAAATACGAAAATATGTTAAATTTAATATATTTTTTTCAGTGTCGTCAAAATCGCTAATTAATAATTACAATGTCGTCAAAGTATACAATGTCGTCAAAGCAACCAATTCTTTGTTACGGTAAAGTTTGACGACGTCGTCGAAGTATACGATTAAACGGCTAAAACTTTGACGACAGTCGTCAAAGTAGCCAATGCGTACTAAAAATCGTCGTCAAAGTAGACGATTGACATATATATATATATTATATATATATTATTTATTGTGGCGGTCTCCCGACCACACAATCCAAACGGTACGCGCGCCGCGCGCGCGCCAACCGATCACCGCCGAGCGCGTGGGCCAGACTGCGGCCCGCGAAGCTATACGAGAGGGCCGCCAACAGGTGGCAGACTTTCTCGCGTTTCATTTCCAGTCAGGGCAGAATAAAAGGCCACACGGCGACAGCCTAGGCAGCTTTCGACTGCTCTCAGGCTCACAGCCAAGACCAGGAGAAGTCTTTTGGGATAAAAGATCTAGCTACATCTCGACGTCACCTTGCCGCCGCCGAAGCTACGGCCACCGA
>NW_020219591.1:0-17609 GCF_003070985.1 Temnothorax curvispinosus | reverse complement strand
ACCTCATCGGTTCGTTGTTTTTTGCATTGCGGGTTAGATTACGCGGGCCCCGTGCTAATTTGCGCCTTCTCGGGCCGCGGTATTACTTCCCGCAAAGCGTATATCGCACTATTCATTTGTTTAGCGACCAAAGCTATCCATTTGGAATTGGTCGGAGACTATTCTACCTCGGCGTTCTTAAACGCTTACTCCCGTTTTTGCGCTCGGCGCGGGCTGCCGCAAAGTATGTACTCCGACAACAGAACTACCTTCGTCGGAGCGGACCGAGCGTTACAACAGGCGTACAAAGCCGCATTACAGGATCCGAATTTCTTGAATCTGACCGCTTCGGATAATGTTACGTGGAATTTCCTCCCTCCCTCCGCCCCGCATTTCGGTGGATTGTGGGAGGCGGGCGTTCGTAGTGTTAAAATTCATTTGCGCCGCGTTTTAGGTCCGCATATGTTAACGTTCGAGGAATTCTCCACTTTATTATGTAGAATCGAGGCCTGTTTAAACTCCCGACCGATCGTGCCTCTCTCCGACACTCTCGACGACTATGAATGCCTCACTCCCGGTCATTTTTTGGTCGGATCCGCGCTCACTGTTAACCCGGAACCATTCTTGCTTAATCTTAATGAAAATCGATTATCTCGATGGCAGCTTGTACGCCACATTACGGAAAGATTTTGGAAATTATGGAGTAACGATTACGTAAATACGCTACAACAACGAGCAAAATGGCGAAAGGAAAAATCGCAAATTACTCTCGGACAACTGGTCCTTCTGCGTCATCCCACGTTACCCCCATGCAAATGGGAGCTAAGCCGCATGACGCATTGTCACCCCGGGTCAGACGGCTTCACGCGAGTAGTGACGGTAAAGACGGCGACTTCCGAGTATCGCCGACCAATAGTCAAACTGTGCGTTCTACCGGTCAATAGCGAGGCAACGAGCAATTAATCATTTCTGCGTTTCTGCGAGACGCTCGTTATATTGAGTTTGCGTGCGATTTAGATTAAGTTTGCGTGCGATTTAGATTAAGTTTGTACATATGTTACTGCACTGTTATTCCACGGCGGGCGGCCGAATATGTATACCTATCCTGCTCTGTGCGGTTACTTGCCAGGATTATCGTGCTCATTATTTCGAAACTATCGTTCCGAGGCGGGCGGTATGTTCGAGAAACGTCGAACTCGGGGCTAATTTCAACGCGATCATACCCCTCCTTTGCCCGAGCTCCGGCGGCGTCGATCGATACTCGATCACGCGTGGACGAAATATGTCACGCGCTCCGATTGGTTGGAGCCCGACAGCGGTCGGCTCCGACACGTGAAATGGTCAAAACAACGCGAATAGCGATTCAGCTCTGTGCGTGTTCGTTCCAAAACAAAAAAAACCAATTTCTCAAGCTCGCTGCGAGGACTCGCCCGCAGGAGTCAGTCGCACTTCTTCGTCGCTTTCGAGCAGTATCGTCGAAAGTCGGCGCTCGAATTGGTTCGCCTAAGAGCTCACGAATCGAGCTTCCGTTCTCGCGGAGTATAAAGTCGTCTCAGCCTAGCAGTTCTATCTCCTTCTCGCATTGCCTGAATCGCTAGTTGCGCCTATCTAAGCAAGTGCGCGTCTGTCACATTTATGTGTAATTGATTGTTGTTCGAGGGGTCTTTCTACTGCCGATCGTGCTCCGCTCGCGACCGTCCTTCTGCCGCGCGCTCAAGATCTCCGCTCGTCGCGAACAAGATTTCCGTTCCGCGTGAAGCTTCAAGTCCGAGGCTTTTTCAAGATTTCCGTTCGCGATATCTGGCAGCGACAAGGAACGGATCAGAAGATTTCCGTATTCGCGGTGCACGATTCGTCGCTCCCCCTCGAGTTGTTAATAATAAAAGGCAATTCTGCAAATCTGTGTTTCACGATTGTTTCCCATTATCTATCCCTTCCACGAGTCTCCAAACTCTCGATACACACGTTTCGCGCTCAAGTCTGAGCGGAACTCGTCGACAGGGCGATCTCGAAATTCGACGCCCGAACACTTGTCATTCACGAAACTTTAATATACATGCGGTTACTAATAACGAATGTGAAGAGATGTCCAATTTAAAAATATGGCCATGTAGACTTATAAAAGCAAAATTATGTAAATTGCCATATAAACGCAGCTTTGTTCTCATACCTATTATTCATACTTTTCAATAGTTTAATAAATTTACATTACAGTTTAGTAGTATTAATTGCGGTACACATAATAATGAGACAAAATACGTATGTTTATTGTAGAGTCTTAGTATTATCTATTTTATTGGAATATGGACTATATTGTAAAATAATATGTTCTTATTATATATAAATATTATATGTATATTACGCTAAAAAAGATAAGTTTATAATTAAAATGCTGATTCTTAAAATATAAATTTAGTTGTTAATAATCATACTTTTTAAGAGTTTTATGTAACGTTTAATTCACATATTTTAACATGTATTAGTAAATTTATAATGTATTATTGTTGATGAGATTTAAGATTATTTATTATCTTCATCATAAATTTAACACAGGTATCGTAATATTTAATAATGTTATTGTTATGCTATATTATGCTATATTTATATTAAAATAAGATAAAAGAACAAGATTATGTAGCTCCGTAACATAAAGTTGTTAATTATTTCAGAATAATCGGTTTTGACACAGCCCTACATAGAAATATTTGGTCTTTAACATGATGTACTTTATTGTTGAATTTGAAGACAATGCAATAGCAATGATACCAGAGAATTGGTTAAACGAGGATAAAACAAAGGCAAAATGGCCTCCTTACAAGGATGATGGAAAAATAATGCTAGCTATTGACAAAATAGAACTTCCTACATCGGATTGGAACTCCTTTGACGTATTGAGGATTATTAGCACAGCTGGTAAGGTAATATGATATATTTAAATATATGATGAATATTTTAACAAAAATTGTAAAGAGTAATTATTTCAGATTGTTATGAAACCGCAGTGAAAAAATTAAAATCTGCTGAAACTTCTTCTGACGTTGATGATGTTTTCACCGATATAAAAACTAGACATTTCCGCGCAAAAGTTGTACTTACAGATAATGCAATCTCAAGTGACCAAGAGAATATGAAGGATAAAAGGAAGAAAAAAAATATGCCACCACTTCCAAAAGCACCGTCAACATTATGTGATAAATTGCCGTACCTCTAGTTAGTGACACTTCTAAAAAACAAAATATGAAGAAAGTTAAAAAAATGTCGGTAAACAATAAATGTACTACAACTGCTACATCATCATTCAAAGATTCGAATGTAAAACAAGGGAACAAACATTATTTAGATTTATCTGACAATGAGGATTATGAAATATCAGAAAAGAAGAAAAAATTATTACTCTCTGGAAATTTTTCTAAAGATGTTGACATAGAAACAAGTAATTGTCCTACTGTTATGAAGCAATCTACTTCAACACTTTCATCAAAGAAATCATTATTTACAAAAAATTTAAATACGTTATTATTAACAAGGCAAACAAATAATGCACAAGAATATAATAAAAACTTATCGTTTAAAATTAATTTGGATAAAAATGCAAACAATGTCAATGATAATAATAATAATAATAATAAACTTTATTAACGGGTAATAAACCCTTTAGCGTACAAAGAGAAAAAAAAACAAGAATAATAAAATAAAATTAAAATTTTACAACATAATATGGAGAACATTCAAATTACAAGAGTAGACGAGAAAATTTTTGTTTAAAAGTTGATACAGAGCCACCAAAAGTCTACCCTATTGGAAAAATTACTTGCAGATATTATTAGCCTATTTACACACGAATTTGCGCTATACAAAGTACGGTGATACTCGAGGTAGAAGATGGAGTACTGTCTTAATTCTCTTGTCGGGATGTTAAAATAGATACGTTCCAACAAATTCGGACAATCAATAGAGTGATTAAGAAGCTTAAAAATAAATGTAAGATCAAAGGTTAGTCTCCTACTTTCTAACGATAGCAGATTTAATCTATCTAATATAGTGCAGTATTCATGGCAAGTAATTGACATGGGATTACCTAGCCGATAAGCAGCCATACGCAGGAATTTGTGCTGCACACGTTCAATCAATAACTGATGACATTCAAAATACGGAGACTAAACTATGGAACAGTACTCCAACTTGGGGCGAACTAACGTACAGTATAATAATTTTAAAGTGGTTATATTCTTAAAAAATTTACCCCATCGGAGGATGAATCCAAGCGTTTTATAAGCAGATGAAAGTATTGATTGTATATGTGTATTAAATGATAAGTCCGCACTGAACAAGACCCCGAAATCTCGAGCTTCGCGCACTGCTGAGAGAGGTAAACCTTTAAGAGTATAGTTATATAAATATGAGTTACGTCTACGAGAAAAATGAATAACAAAACATTTAGAGACGTTAAGCCGAAGACAGTTCCTCCTACACCAAGCCTCAAGTTCAAATAAGTCATATTGTAATAAAAACGCATCAGCAGGTCCATTAATCCGGCGGTATAATTTAAGGTTATCAGCATACAATAAGAAAAAGCAGAATTTAATAAAAGCAGCTATGTCATTAATAAATAAAACAAATAAAAGAGGGCCAAGATGTGAGCCCTGCGGCACTCCAGACAAAACATTTATACTTCTGGAGAAACTGTTATTAAACTTTAAGACTTGAGACCTGTTTGACAGGAAGCAGGATATCCAACGCAAAAGAGAACCTCCGAACCCTAGAGATCGAAGTTTACACATTAATATTGTATGATTAACTGAGTCAAAGGCTTTTCTAAAATCGGTATAAACTGAGTCAACCTGGGATCCATTCTCAACAGCAGAAGTTAAAAAATCATAGTAATTAACAAGATTTGTCGTTGTCGAGCGTCCCGGTACAAATCCATGTTGTTCTTTTATAATAATGTTTTTACATAGGGAGCTAAGTTTTTGAGCAACAATGCCATCAAAAATTTTCGGCATAACATTTTGTTTACATATAGGACGATAGTTAGTGACTGATTGACGGTCGCCACCCTTAAAAATCGGAGAGACAAGACATTGCTTCCAAAGAGATGGGAAGGCACCATCCTTCAGTGACTTATTAAAGATCAGCCACAGAAATCTTGACGCGATAAAGATACATGATTTTAGTAATGAAGGTGGAATGCCATTCATCCCAGCGGAGCAGCTCAATGGAAGCTCACAAATCTCGTTATACACACCCGAAATTGACATGTCCAGGGATAAAGAATCCAAGGGGTGATTTAAGTTAAAACCGCTGTCAGGGTATTCGTCGATTACATCGCTACTAATATAAACAGATTCGAAATAATCAGCGAAGCAGTTCGCAATAGATTCATCATCTTCTAGTAAATGATCATTATGCAGAATCTGAGAGGCGCAATGCTTGGAAGATCTGATGTCTCTGATGAAGCCCCAGAAAAGATTGGTATTATTCGACAGCGCATGTTCAGATCTATCAATAAAATCAGACCAGCAAACAGCAGACAGAGATTTACATCTAGCTCTAAGGTAAAAGAAAGATAGATAATCAGAGAATGAAAGAGTGCATTTATATCTTAAGTGTGCCGCCTTCTTGGCTCTGATTAGGGAAATTAATTCCTTGGTGAACCATGCTGGATAAGTAGATTCGAAAATAACATAAAAGGGAACATAAGCATTGATCGCAAAGTTCAAGTGAAAGTAAAGTAGCTCAGTGGCCTCATCCACCGGAATATTAGCAAAGGCAGAGTCCCAGTCAATTTGACCTAAATAGTCATCAATTGCAGAAAAATCGGCACGTTTAAAACACGGTCTGCAGAAAAAATTCCCTGAAAAACGAGCAGCAGTGGGAAGTGGCAAGACAAATTCGAGAGCAGGATGATGTGCGTCGCAAGGAAGGAGAGGCTCAAGGGAAGCATGTACGTGAATACCATCGAGAGAGGAAAAAATCAGATCAAGCTCGTTCCCCAGCGCATTGCTTATATTATTGTATTGCCGAAAGTTGCAAAGACTAAAATATTCGTTGACAATATCAGTTTGTCTTAATTGTGAGCCGCCCCTGGCATTATAATTCAGAGATAAATTGTTTTGATACCAGATAATATTTGGCAGGTTAAAGTCACCAAGAATAATAAGTTTAGCATTAGTATAAGAAAAACAAACATCCAGCACGGAACGACAATGAAATTCATAAACATCAGGCGAAGAATTAGGCGGAATATAGACAGCGACAATAATAAATACGCGACGGCCGATCCTTACTTCAACAAAGAAATGTTCAATGTTAGAAGGAGATATTTCAATACAGCGGCTGGAAAAACAATTACGGACAGCAATTAAAACACCGCCGCCCCTCGAGTAGATGCTAGTACGTTTATCTTTGTCATACCGGAAAACCTTAAAATCACTTAGGCCCAGTTCAGCATCAGAAACACCAGAATTAAGCCACGTTTCTGTAAAAATAATAAAATCAACTTTCAGCACGGAAGAATTGATCGAACACCGCAGATCAGCCAATTTTGTCCTCAAACCTCTCACATTCTGATAATACGCTAAAGGGTGATAGTCGCGTTTTTTTGGCGCATATTAGTAGGAGCTTTTACAATTTTCGGCACACCGTTAATAAATCTCAAAGCCATGTCGGTAACACCAGTGTCTTTAAGCGATTCAAACCGCTTCTTAACACAAACGAAATGATCACGCTGTTTCTTGGTTAAATCCTGTTTGATAGCAACTGGCCCAGAGTAACTATTCTTCCTCCTCAGTATGTCGATGGCGTCAGATCTGGATGGCAGTGAGACTCGCAAAGGTCTTGCATGACCCTGTTTAAAAGTGCGAGTCTCCGAATCTTGATACGAGGAGGATTTTGGGGCCGTATCTTACGAATTATTTCTTCAGCAATGGACAAATCATTCGAAACGTCATCGGTCACAGGAGATGGAGAATTTGACTCATTAAGGTTATAAAAAATTAAGTTCGAAGATCTTCTCTCCCTCTCGGAAATCTCCTCTATTAATTTCTCCTGATCGATGGAAAGGGAGGCGGATAATAACTTGTTCTCAATCTCCGCGACTCTCCCCGCTAGCCCTAGCATCTCAGCTGAAATCCGCTCTATATCAGCACGGAACGAACTCACAATTTCATCACGAAAGTTAGCGAACTCTTCACAAATTATGGCTCTTATTTTTCCGACCAAAGGGTCTGTCGGGTCAGAGGAGCAGCAGATAAATCTGCCGTCGGAGTGAGGATGGCCCGTTCGGGCTAAACAGCCAGGATGAGAGGCAATGCCACAATCATCACAAACAATCGGCCTAACCACTGTCGCCCCGCAGCCTTTGCACGTCTTTTTATCCAGGGCCGTTTTATCGCACATTGGTATTCTATCCAAAATGCGAGATACAGGAAGCAGGAGAAATCGAGAATCCGAGACCAGTAAAGCAACCTTCAGTCGAAACTTGTATATGTTAGACTTAATAATAAACACGTCTGTGCTCTCCGACTGACTGTGTACGACTGTGTACGAAAAAAAATGGTGTTGGTAATATGACAAAACAGAAGAATGTTTCATATCGTAAGGAAGTTAGTAGTAATTTATCCCTTAATTCATCAACTGCTGATGAAAAACTTGTACACTTAATAGGTAATGTTTATTTTTTTACATTAATTAATTATAATATATTATATACCAGCAAACATAATACAAAATATTTTATTTAAATTTGTTCTTACTAGAAGTATTGCAGAAAGTACTTCAGAAACTGAGTACCTTAGTGGTGCAGGTTAATTTGCTAAATAAGAGTGTGTCAACGATTGCAAATAATGAACAAAATACGACATATAAACAACAAAATATAAAAGAAGCAGAATCAGAAAGTTTGGAAGAAATGTTGGTAATTATGCAGTTTAGGGGAAGCACCTCCGATGACCTTGACCTTGACATATGTTGTCAAGGTCACCCTCCTGAGTGACCTTCGAAAGGTTTTAGCCGTCGCTCGTATTTTATTAAAAAGTTATTAACAAAAAAAAGTTTGGCGACCTCACCGATTTCAATGACCTTGATATATGTTGTCAAGGTCATGATCCCGAGTGACCTTCAGAAGGTTTTAGCCGTCGCTCGCTACTCGTTAAAAAATTATTAACAAAAAAAGTTTGGAAAATATAGCATATATAGGTGCATATATAGGTTAGTTGACGCGCTTTAAACACTTAAATACTTTTAAAGCGCGTCAACTAACCTGTGTAGGTTAGTGATCAACGATTTACTGCTTTAAATGTTGTGTTTTGGTAAAGCAGCGACTTTTTCGCAAAATAAAGTATTCTCTGCTTTAACAAAAAGACTTCAATTTATCAACAATTTACTGCTTTAAATGTTGTGTTTTGGTAAAGCAGCGACTTTCTCGCAAAATAAAGTATTCTCTGCTTTAAAGAAAAACGTAATATTAGTCGTTTATGCCTCTCAGTACTTAAAATAACTGCTATATTTTCGAAACTTTTTTTGTTTATAATTTTTTAATAAAAAACGAGCGACGGCTAAAACCTTCTGAAAGTCACTTAGGAGGGTGACCTTGACAACATATGTCAAGGTCAAGGTCACCGGAGGTGCTTTCCCTAAACTGCATAATTACCGAAATATTTCCTCTCAGGACTCAGGAAGATCTATATTCTTTTGATAAAAAATTAGCAAATAAAACGTGTTCGAGAGAAGTGGTAAATACTTTTTATTTTATATATTTATCCCTACAAAAAAAATAAAATAATATATTTTTATTATACAGGGTGCAACAAAAAGATGGATGAAAAACAGAGTTTATGTGCTTGTAAGGGGGTTGATATAAGTAATTTGAGTATAGGAATGCATGTTCGCTGAAGTCTCGTTTCCATGCTACACGGCAGTGAAGTTGCCTTGTCCTGTGTAGGTAAAGTACCTTTTCGGTAAAAGATTGCATTTCAGCATTTCGGCAAAAAATTGTATTTGAGAAAACTGTTTCGAATTAAAAATCAGGACCGTATATCAAATTTTCAATCAATCGGCATACTTTGGCGTTTTTGCTTTTGTATCATTAACTGTCATTAAGTCAGATATGCCATGAATCAAGTAGGTCGATTAATTCAAAATTTGGTATATATGCCTGATTTTTAATTCTGCTTTCTTAAATAAAACTTTTCCTAACTATCTTTTACCGAAAAGACATTTTACCTACACAGAAATTTTGGCAACTTCACAGTGGTGTAGCACGGAAACGAGGCTTTAGCAGACAAGCACTCCTATACTCAAATCACTTACATCAACCTTTCCTACAAGCACTCAAAATGTGTCCCCATCTTTTTATTAAAATCTGTATATAGTGTATTATAATACAATTTAATAATGTAGATATATATTATTGTTTTTTACTATTATTAATCTTGAAGGGGAGGTTACCGTTCAGAGGCCCAAAAAATGCCTCAATTTCAGGAATTTTTTTTGATATAAAATAAGTACATTTAGAAAAAAATTTTTGCGGCTTTTATTTGTACACAAATGAAGATTAATTTATAATTTTTTTGGAAGAAAATAATTAAAAATGGCGGCTCCAGCTCTCAGTCCACACGGCGTGGTTCTATGTGCGCGGGGCATTCCACAGCCTTGCCAGCTGATCGGAAACAAAAAAACCAAAAAAATTATTAAAATAGATTAAATTTGGGGGGCCTTATCGTTTTCCGATTTTTAAAAAACCCCCTTATAACAAAATGGTGGCCGTTTAAAAAAAAACCTCTTTTTTCCCTGTTTTCTTTTGCTTCAACGTTCGAAAAAAATTATTTGCAACCAATTTTTTGAAAAAAAAAAAACGCTTCCTGAAGGCCTCCTAAATTAAATTTTTTTTCTTTTGCACCGTCATTTATTAAAATCGGTTCATCCGTTGAAGCTGTAGAGCGCCCCGCGCGCCGAAAAATGCTGTTTCAAGAAAAACGCGTTTAAAATTTTACGTAGTAAAAAATTAAGCAAAAAAATTTGATTTTTTTAACGGTAACCTCCCCTTAAGATACAATTATTTACTGCAAGATACTTATTTAAATAATATATTTTTTACAGTTAATAAATTACTTTCTGTCGATTGGGGGAAGAGACTTCAAAGAAATGATCACAAATATACTTAAAGAAATTTTGGCAGACAGTGTGGCTGTTCAGTTCAATTGGGATGGTCGAAAAAAGGAATGTTTCCGTAATCTACATATACTGAAAGAAATTACAAGTTAGTTTTTCTAAATGGTTGTAATGTGTTTATCCATACACATTCTACTTATTGTGAGTACTATGTAAAATGTCATATATATTTTAGAAGCAGTTAGGCGTCGTTGGCTGTCAAAATCTAAATGGAATAAAACCAATAATTTCAAGATGGTTAATAAATGCTAAGCTCAGAATATCGCGAGCTACGTAAGTGTTTATTATATATTGATGACTAGAAGGTATTTAATTTCAAATTAAATTTAAATAAATGCATTTAACAGCTTATTTTTTTCTAGGTCTAAGAAATCCGAGAATTTTTTACTGAAGACATGGATGACGAGAAAAAAAATTCTGATGAAAGCGAGAGCTAATTTAAAATTGTCATTTTGATACAGAGTTTCAAGAACGTTTTTGTCCTGTGTGCTTTAAAAAATATTTTATTTTTAACGTTCTTATTTGGTAATATTTTTTTATTTCTTAATATTTGTGTTTTTTGTTTACTTATAATATTCCATGTGCAATGGTAATTATGTTAAATATTTTTACATTACAAAATTCTTTTTTTTTTTATATTTAATTTAGTATATAAAATTATATACTTAATTATATTATATAAAATTATATACTTAATAATGGTTTACACTTATGATCTTAAAATAAAATTACTCTTTTTGATAATATTTTGTTTTTGTTGCAATTATTTTATATACTTGATTATAAAATAAAGCGGTGCAAAGAAAAGAATTAATATTAAATATTTAATTGATATATTTTTTCATATCTTTTAAAAATAATCTTACAATCTTACTCAAATACAAAATTATAAGTATGATAAAACTACTTTTGTTAACATGATCAGTGATTTTTCAGTCGGGACTATAAATATCAATCAAAAATATACATAAAATACAATTAATAAAATTGAAAGTATATATAAATCTATATGAGGCAGAACGTTAGAGAATAATTAAGATTGTAAATAAATATATAAACAAACTACGCGATCAAATACAATTTATTTTGTGGTTTGCCATATCTTTTTCCTATTTATCCAGGGTATATTTAAGAGACCGGATATTCACAGTAGCCTGTGATTGGTCCTGCTTAGACAATCTAATATGGTGGTTTTACACGCTTAATTTTTTACAAATGACTATATTGTGCGGAAGTTTGTCTTATCGTAGGATTAAGAGCAAAGGAATGAGTCCAGACTAATCCTAGGATAAGACACAAAACTTTCGCACAATATAGCTATTTGTAAAAAAGCGTGCCAAAGCCACCATATTGGATTACCTAAGCAGGATCAATTACGTGATTGCGAATACCCGATCACTTATAGATACCCTGTATTTAGCTGACGGTTTTAATTATTTTATTTGAGCGCATGTAATAATTGCCAGATACCTCTATACAACGTACTCGAAACGTTTTGCAAAACATCTCAGAGATGGTTGCAAAATCTCTAGGAGATGTATGTGCAACCTTTCATAAATGTTTTTGTGACAAAAGAGCGGACATTTTCACGTATCCGAGACGTATATGAGACATTTATGAGATCTTTTTTGTAACGCTCTGCGAAGGTTTCTGAAAGGTATTTGTTGAGTTTTGTGCTATGTGGGTTATGAGCGATATGAATCTTCAGAACAAACTTACAGATTCAAATATAATTTCTAATACAATGATGTCAGACAGTAATGACTCCACAATGAGTCACATTCCACCAGAGGTATTGTCCGATGATGAGACTGCTTTATCTGTGCCATCTGCTTCTGTGCCACGTACACGCAAAAATACCAAAAACTCACAATCAGATATGGAGATAGGTGATAAGTTGGTGCAAGCTATCACAAATAGTACTCCTACGAATATCTTCAAATTTCTAGATATACCAGCTCCACCTTCAACAAGAACTCCGGAATCATCAGATGATGCTTTTGGAACGTTTATTCAATGCTCCCTTACAGAAATTAAAAGTGAACGTGATCGAACAAAGGTTAAGAGAGCTTTGATGAACACATTGTTCACAGAATTAGAAAAAATAGCAGAGCGCAGCTAATGTATGTCTACATTGTAGTTAATGTATTTTAAGATTTCGTACCTAAAGTTTTATATTTTTATATAAGCAGTAATAATTTTGTTTTATTTTTGTAATTTATTATTTTTCCCCAAGAAAAAAATAACAAATTACAAAAATTATTAATACATCGTTCTTCACTTTAAGGTAATATAAAATAAATAAAATAATGACTGACATTAATATATGCAAATTGTAAATATAAAGTTGTTTAGTGTTTTTATTTAATTTATTTTTTTATTTTTATTTTTTTAATTTTTATTAAATTTAGTTTTAATTTAATTTTTTTATTTAATATTACTTTCAAGTGTAAAGAACGACATCGTTGGGAAAAAGAAATGAGTGCGCGCGTATCCAATAAGTGACGATAATCTATAATTGAGATTGAAAGAAAAAAAAGGTATTCCATTATTCTCTATAGCAATACTCGCACGTTTCTTCACGTTCTTCTATTCGCGCTATATGAATAATTTCATTATAACAGTAATTATCATTATTCTTGTTTCACGAACTAATTAATAAAAATTGACAGAATTTTGCTTCGTGTGACGACTTAGATTTGGGTTATTTTTCATATTTCAATAAGGAATTCTAGTTGGTAAATTTTATGATATAAGACTATGTATTATGTTTCATAAATGTACATGTACAATTTGCCATTTTTCATCGGCGGAGATTAATATTACAAACTGAAAGCAAAAGAATTCTTATAATAAATTTATTCATCTACTTTCTAAATCGCATCTATTCTTTACCAGTGTATACCAGTAGTGTTATGCTAGTAAAACTTAGTACACACTTTTAAATAATATTGATAAACATTGTTTGCGTTAAAATTTACCCAAAAATTTTTGAATGAATATTGTATATGATAAGCACATTTTATAACTAAATTTTTTTCAAGTAAGATTCAAAATTCAGAATATAAAAGTAATTTATATAATTTTTTAATATCTTTACATCTTGATTAGAAGGCAATATGTCCGGTTTAACACGATGTCCGGTGCTTCCGATGTTAAATCCTCGAAGACCTGCAAATTGATAGATCGATTTTATGTCCAAACTCATGTATTTAACTAATAAATATATTATAAAATGAATTGTAAAAATTTACAGTTTACAAATTATCGTATTGCCAATTCACGGCTCCTTCATTGTTGAAGTAAGAAGTAAACTCCTCTCTGATTTGAATGTCTGTATGAGTAGCATTGTTTGATCCCATTCGGTTGATATCTACTAATTTTCCGTGTCTTTCATTTCTCTGAGTACTGTTAGCAATTGGACCATAACAATATGCTTCATCGAGCAGCTCTTCTGAAATGTACGGCACTTTTGGGCAATTGTATAAATCATGTTGTCGCAACCAGTTGTGAAGAACCACAGCAGCTTTAAATATTTTTGTAACGTTGGAATCACTAGTTATTATGGCTTTTCTAAAAATATGCCATTTAGCAACTAAAATACCAAAAGTATTTTCAATTACTCGTCTAGCACGACTAAGATGATAATTAAAAATACGTTTTGGCAATTCCACTGATTGCTTTCCAGGATAAGGACGAAGGAGATAGTTTTTTAAAGGAAAAGCTTTATCGCCAACTATGCAATAAGGTAGAGGCGTTGTTCTCACATCACTTATGGGCGTTGAATCTGGAATATTCATTTTATTCTCTTCCAATTTTTGTCCTAGCAATGAATCTTTAAAGATTCCACTATCACTTCTCCTTCCGTACGCTCCAATATCAATAAAAGTAAATATGTAATTGGTATCACACATTGCCAATAAAACAAGGCTGTGACTATTTTTATAGTTAAAATACATTGAGCCAGCGTTATTTGGGCACTGAAAAATATTGATATTTATTATTTATCATTAACATATTCACATAAATCGTAACGCAATATATATAATACAATTAAATAATGTTTATACTTGAATAATAATATGCTTCCCATCGATGACTCCTATGCAATGTGGAAAATTCCACTTTTTTTTTAATCTTTTTCTATAGAAAGCCACTGTTCTTTTTTTAATTCAGCAAGCATACATAACGGCTGAAGTTTCTTCCACAAAGCAACACATGTTTCATTTATGATATTGCTTGCTGTTGTTACACCAACTAAGTACTGGTAATGCATTGAAGTTATGGAATCTCCAGAGGCCAAAAATCTGAGCAAAAAACGTGTAATTAACACATTAACTTAATACAGAAAATTAATTTGTATAGCAATTTAATATCATAAATTTACATTTAAACAACATTTGATATATAATAATATGCGTACCTCAAAGTTAAAACTTATCTCTGTGCAGGTGATATGGGTTTTCTGATGCAGTTCTGCTTTATTAAATCCTCTCCAACTAAAGTTAGCAGTTCTTCCATTTTTGTTGAGTTCATCCTGAAGTAATTGTAAAATCCTAAATTTTCTAATCAAAGTAATGGCAGTATTGCCTCAAAAAAGCCATGTTGTTCCCGTTGAAAGCAGATTGGTGACACCCAAAAGCGTTTATTTGAGTAACTTCTCTTCTTTTTTTTTTTTTTTTTAATGTATTCTGCCACATGTGCTAATTTTCGTTTGTGTGCATTGTTACATTGTTGCGCAATTATTTGAGCACATTGAAATTGATAATTTAAGTATTGCGTGTACCATACTACGTGTCTCTTCCAAGCATCATACTCATCTGACATGTTTTCTTTAAAGCTACAATTGAACAATTCAACAATTAAACAATTGTACATAACACAAAGTATAATTAATTTTACACACTCACAATTTAAAACAAAACGAAGTAGTTCTTCTTCTTCTTATTTTATGGCACTCGATCCCCTTATCGGGTTTGATACTGCCAAGCGTTCTGATGTAGATTCTAACTTTTTAAATATTATTAAGTGAATCAAATGTGGGAGAACAAAAACAATTGATTGTCTCCGCAACCTTAAAAAGCAACAACGTAGAACTACGTCAACTGTCACTGATGATGAACTCGGCGCTACAGCCTGGTATCGGCCTTGGCCTTCCTTGATCACGTAAATCATCATCAGTGATGTAGATGTAGTGACAGTGACAGTTGATGTAGTTCTACGTGTTGCTTGCGGCACGGATTGTTGCTGTGCCCATACTGTGCAGTAGACGTAGTTCTACGTGTTTGCGGCACAGTTGTCACTGTGCTTGTTTGATTTTTTTAAACATAAATTTATTTTAAAGACTGGCTTTACTCATACCTTACCGGTCGCTCTCAGGCTGTCGCTGATGATGAGGGTAACCTTCCCTCTTGGCTTTTTACTCTGTGTGGTGTTCTGCAGGGCTCTGTCCTCGGTCCACCTTTGTTCACTCTTTACATTAATGACATTGGTACAGTCTTGATATATTCTGATTACATGATATTTGCTGACGATGTTCAGATTTATCGTTCATGTGCTCCTTCCGATCTCCTCCACAACCTTAACTTAATCTCCAAAGATGCAAACGCTATTTTCGATTATGCAAATGTCAATGGTTTAAAACTGAACCCTGCAAAATCCAAAGTCATTATTTTTGGCAGTGGAATAAATATCAACAATATTGATCTGAATGCATTACCACCTATTATTGTTAATCATACGCCTTTGCCATATGTAAGTGAGGTGAGAAACCTTGGAGTCTGTTTCGAATCGAATCTCTCTTGGAATAAGCATGTCTCGCATGTCTCACAGAGGGTTCATCATGCGTTGTATAAATTGAAATTCAGTAAGAATTCTTTTTCCACCGAACTTGTTAGAATCAAGCTGGTAACATCTCTGGTACTACCCCACTTGGACTACTGCTGCCTTGTCTATCATGGCTTGAGCAAAGAACTTAATCTGAAGTTACAGAGACTTGTAAATTGCTGTATCAGATTTATTTTTGATTTGCGGAAAGACGAGCATATAACGCAATATCGACGACGCCTAGGGTGGCTGTCCGTAGAAAATAGAAGATTGTATTTTCTTGGCTGTCAAATGTATCGTATCATCTACATGGGCTCGCCAGCATATCTGAGTGAACTTTTTACCCCACTTAGCCCATCGCTCAGAAGATCCACTCGAATTGCAAATTCTTCTTCGCAAACCTTCTATATCCCAGCTTTCCAAACGGAAATATATAGAAATTCCTTTCTGATATCGGCCATCTATTTTTGGCACTCTCTCCCGGACAATATTACATCAGCTACTACTATTGCAGCTTTTAAGAATCTCCTCCGATCCTACCTGCTGTCATCCGAATTCTCAGACTAAGTTCCTTAGATATTTTAGCTTAGATATTGTAGTTCCTTAGATATTGTAGTTGTGTATTGAGTACTCGTAGTATTCTCTTCTCCTAGTATTACCTGCGTTGATTTAGTTGCATTGTGTTTCTTTATTTTAGTTTGCTCGTAGATTATGTGCTTTTCTAGTATTAAGTTGCGTTTAAAGTTAAGTTGCGTGTCACTGTATCTTTATTTTGTATATTACTATATTTTGCTATCTTTGCCCTTTAGCTATGCTTGGGCATAAATATACTTATCATGAAGTTAGACCGTCGTGAGACAGGTTAGTTTTACCCTACTGATGACCAGTCATTGCGATAGTAATCCTGCTCAGTACGAGAAGAACCGCAGGTTCGGACATTTGGTTCACGCACTCGGTCGAGCGGCCGGTGGTGCGAAGCTACCATCCGTGGGATTATGCCTGAACGCCTCTAAGGCCGTATCCTCTCTAGTCAAAGGTGGCAATATCTCTAGGAGTCTCGTGAGTCGAAAGGCTCAAAACAATGTGACACACTTACTAGGCGGCCGGTCTCCTCGCGGGCTGGTCGTCGCACAAGCCTGGTTTGCCGTACGGCGCCTCTGCCCGTCGTCGGGATCTCACCGCTTACGACGGCACGGCGTCTAACGGTCGAACATGAGTTTCGCGAGTTCGATGTCGAGACTCGGAATCGTCTGTAGACGACTTAGGACGTTATTCTTTGACAGATGTACCGCCCCAGTCAAACTCCCCGCCTGGCAGTGTCCTCGAATCGGATCACGCGGGAGTATTAACGGCGATCAGCCGCGAGGTCTCACGCCACTCTGACACGCTTGGCTCTAGAACACCGTGACCGCCGGGGCACGAAGCCCTCGAGGCACGCGCTCCGCCTAACCGAGTAAGTAAAGAAACGATGAAAGTAGTGGTATTTCACCGGCGATATTGCCATCTCCCACCTTTCATGTCTCCTTACAGTGCCAGGCTAGAGTCAAGCTCAACAAGGTCTTCTTTCCCCGCTAATTTTTCCAAGCCCGTTCCCTTGTACTACTTTATGATACTTATCAATTAATCAATCAATC
>NW_020219590.1:0-2659 GCF_003070985.1 Temnothorax curvispinosus | reverse complement strand
ATAATCAAAGTATCCGATACAAATAATACCAACGCGATATACGAGTATAGATCTTCGATATGCTCTGAAAAGATGATAACTTTCTGATGTTTTTTGATTATTTCTTTTATCATAGAACGACTCGGACTGCACTTTCCTTCCTTTGGAAAAATTTCCGTCACGCTCTTACGAAGAATATCGATTTGACCGCTTATGTGCAATATCTAAAATATACGTTTCTTTCAACTGCTGTACTTATAGAGGTAGCAAGAAAGAATATTAAATGTATAGATTAAATTTATGCAGCACAAAATCTTTTAAAACTTAAGAGCGCAATTGCTAAAAAATTATTTCCATAAGCGTTCTTTTTCGTATATAGTAGGCAATATGCACATGTACATTCTATTAATTCAGTTGATAATATAGTTGATAAAATAACAAGAAATTAATATTTATATATAATAGAATTAATAAATAATACTTACAATAATATGATAATAATATCTCTTTGTGTAACAGGAACTCACCAAATTTATGAGAAGAGCATTTAATAAACCGATTGCTTCGGCACACAGTATCAAATGAAGAAATTGAACAATTATGACCGATTCATATACAAATCTTCGATTAACGTCAAATGGCAAATCCATCTCAAGAATGAGTATTGGTGTGGAAATGTTGGAAGTTATTTCATTATCCGCGCGTTTTACGAAGATATCACTGCTAAAAAAAATTATAGATATCAAATAAAGAATCACCGTCATGTTAGCGAAGCGCTGCGACAGTTTGGCATTGTACGTCGTCGCTGACATACTGAATTTTGTGTTGGATCTATTTTCCCAGTCAATCGCCATCATCGTTAATATACTGTTGAACGTTCTAAGAAAGATTTTCATTGATCATAATTGTGATAACGGCTGCAACGAAGAGTTTTACGAACCATCGGTAAAAAATTGATTGTTGTGCAATAACTTTACCCATGCAAGTTTGCTCATTTCTTTTTATGTAAAATAATTAATTTATTACAGTATTTTGTCTCTGGTTTTTCTTTGTCACAATGTTCACTTTTTCAATTTATTTTATCGACCAACGCATTAGCAAATATTGAAGTCTATTTTATCAAAAGTAATTGTTAAAATGTAATATTAAATGTATGTGTAACAAACTTAATGTTGTTGAATAATATAATTAAATATAATTAAATAAAGTTAAATAATACTTGAAAATTTTTCACCGATAGTGCTTATCACTATGTGTCGTTGCGTGTCTCACCGTTGCTTATACCAAAAAATAATAAGTTTAATGAAAAATATCGTATACGCCATTGTTGAACTCAAAATTTTCATTATGTCAAAAATCTCGGATAATTCAAAATGCATTACAATATATCGATATTGATAGACTTGCTCGATTATGAGCATGACGGTCCAGAACAGTCTACGTAATGAAATGCACGATGTAGTCGGCCATATTCCAAAAATTCGTAGACAAATTTCTATCGCTTTGCTAACTGTATTCTCCACTTTCATATTTCACTTATTTTATTATTTTCCTATTGTTCTGCAAAATTAACGTATGTATCGATTTTGATAAGACCACTTTAATCGGTGTTATGATCAGCACCTAATCTATACGATATGCACAATGTGGTATCTCTGTACAGACTGAAAGCTTCGTAAAGAGAGCAAGAGTGGGGTTCACTCCCTCCCTTTCCCCAAGAGCCGAAGTTTATTAAATATTCTGATCGCAACGTGCATAGATTGCGTGCACTATTGTCGATGAAGAGAAAAAAAGTTTCCGGGTGGCTGACATCTCCCTCTCGAATTCTTGGGCGAAACGATGGTGTAGCGCGCACTGCATTATTTTCTTTAAAAATTCAAGCAACAGCGACAATAAATGTGAATATACACAGGGCATTGAACCGTGTTCAATGACCGTAAAAGTTTTGTATTTGCGTGCATAGGGAAGAATTTTTCGAGAAAGAGGGAAGATGGAAGAGGCGAAAGTTTCCCTTACCGAGATTTTGTTTCCTTAATATCGACAGATATTCTTTCTCGCGCATTATACGAAGCACGGTGAGTGTGCACGCGTTCGCAATTTATTCTTCTAAAATATATTAGTCGCTGTGCACAATAATCGTCAAATAGTCAGAAGCCTGCAGATGCAAAAGACAGGGAGACGCAGTGCTGAGTGAAGTTTTATGTTTCAGTATATATCAACGACGTTTTTTACAAACGGCAAGCATAATATAAGCTTTAAAAAAATATCACAAGGTACAAAAAGCTTATATTAATCTTCCTAAAAAACTGTTTCATAAACATTATGATATTATTTGAACAAAAATGTAAAGGAATATTTGATTGTGCAAGAAGAGCATTTGTTATGTAATATACTTATTCGCGCATGTTTTATTTTACACATGGAAGAAAAATTAAATTAATTATTAGCAAGAAATGCAGTATTCATGTTGCAATTTGCCCACAGATCATCTGGAGAACTTCCGAGCCGCAACATGGAGACGCACCCAATAGCTCATCCCACAGAACTGAAACGCTTACACGCATGCAAATATGCATGTACATAAAAGAGAATGGTAGGTAATATAGCAATGGATTTACATTAATTCATACGAAAAATGTTTTGCAATAATATAATAATAATAACAATAACGGTAACGCTA